>NC_057798.1:158990809-159046039 GCF_018294505.1 Triticum aestivum | reverse complement strand
GATCGGCTTCAGTTAGCAGCAGTAGCGAAGGAATTGCTCCATCCGATTCAGTTAACAACCATTGATCGATCGCTCGGGTTCAGTAACGCGAAGCCTGCAGTGCAATCGCTCGGGTTCAGTTAGAGCCCAACGCCTCGCTCGGGTTCAGTTAGAGCCAACGCCTCGCACGTGTACGAGAGAAACGCGCATCGCTCGGCCCCCGACCTCCCACCGTAACCGGCAACTCCCCAAAATTTTCCTCCCCCTCGCTTCTACCACAGGTTTTTCCGTCATGGACGGCCCAAGGAATGTCATGCAGCTGCGTCTCCGGCCTGCCCAGGACGAAAATCCCATTTTCTGTCATGATATTTTATCATAGAAGTAGGAGCCCACCACATCTATGATGATACCGGGTTTTGTCACAATTATCGTCATAGAAGTGTCATATGTATGACAGGAAAAAAATTCGTTCGGCCCAAAATGTCATGGATGTGTCTTTTTTTTGTAGTGTGGGCATCTCGGTTACCAGCCATTTTCTCGTGAATGAGGAGCGGAGTCCACTCCTCTTGAGAATAACCCACCTAGCATGGAAGATATAGACAACCCTAGTTGAAACATGAGCTGCTCGAGCATATAAAACAGGATTTTATTTGAAGGTTTGGAGTTTGGCACATACAAATTTACTTGGAACGACAGGTAGATACCGCTTATAGGAAGGTATGGTGGACTCATATGGAATAACTTTGGGGTTTATTGAGTTTGGATGCACAAGTGCTATTCCCGCTTAGTACAGGCGAAGGCTAGCAAAAGACTGGGAAGCGACCAACTGAGAGAGCGACAACAGTCATGAACATGCATTAAAATTAATCTACACCAGGTGCAAACATGAGTAGGTTATAGTCCACCATGAACATAAATATCATGAAGGCTATGTTGATTTTGTTTCAACTACATGCGTGAACATGTGCCAAGTCGAGTCACTCAATTTATTCAAAGGAGGATACCATCTCATCATACCACATGACAATCATTTTAATAGCATGTTGGCATGCAAGGTAAACCATTATAAGCTCATAGCTAATTAAGCATGGCATAAGCAACTATAATCTCTAAATGTCATTGCAAACATGTTCATTCATAATAGGCTGAATCAAGAACGATGAACTCATCATATTTACAAAACAAAAGAGGTCGAGTTCATACCAGCTTCTCTCATCTCAATTAGTCCATCATATATAGTCATTATTGCCTTTCACTTTCACAACCAAACGGTGTGTATAATAATAATAGTGCATGAGCATTGGACTAAGCTGGAATCTGCAAGCATTCAATTCAAGAGAGAAAACAAAGTAATATGGGCTCTCGATTAAATCAACAATCATGCATATGAGAGCCACTAAGCATTTTCAATATGGTCTTCTACTCTTGAACCCCAAAGGAAAGTGTAGGATCTTGAAGTATGTCTAGAGGGGGGGGTGATTAGACTACTTGACAAATTAAAAACTTAACCTTTTCCCAATTTTAGTCTTTGGCAGATTTTAACTATTCTAGCACAAGTCAAGCAATCTTCACACAATTCAAGCATGCATGCAAAGAGTATATGGGCAGCGGAAAGTAAAGCATGCAACTTGCAAGAATGTAAAGGGAAGGGTTTGGAGGATTCAAACGCAATTGGAGACACAGATGTTTTTTGTGTGGTTCCGATAGGTGGTGCTATCATACATCCACGTTGATGGAGACTTTAACCCACGAAGGGTAACGGCTGTGCGAGTCCATGGAGGGCTCCACCCAAGAAGGGTCCACGAAGAAGCAACCTTGTCTATCCCACCATGGTCGTCTCCCACGAAGGACTTGCCTCACTAGCGGTAGATCTTCATGAAGTAGGCGATCTCCTTGCCCTTACAAACTCCTTGGTTCAACTCCACAATCTTGTCGGAGGCTCCCATGTGACACCTAGCCAATCTAGGAGACACCACTCTCCAAGAAGTAACAAATGGTGCGTTGATGATGAACTCCTTGCTCTTGTGCTTCAAATGATAGTCTCCCCAGCACTCAACTCTCTCTCACAGGATTTGGATTTGGTGGAAAGAAGATTTGAGTGGAAAGCAACTTGGGGAAGGCTAGAGATCAAGATTCATATGGTAGGAATGGAATATCTTGGCCTCAACACATGAGTAGGTGGTTCTCTCTCAGAAATGGTAAGTTGGAAGTGTAGGTTTGTTCTGATAGCTCTCTCCACGAATGAAGAGGAGGTGGAGGGGTATATATAGCCTCCACACAAAATCTAACCGTTACACACAATTTACCAATCTCGGTGGGACCGAATCAACAAACTCTGTTAGACCGATTTAGTAAACCTAGTGACCGTTAGGGTTTTCGGTGGGACCGACATGCAACTCGGTAGGACCGATATGGTTAGGGTTAGGGAATAACGTAATCTCGGTGAGACTGATTACACAAACTTGGTGCGACCGATTTTGGTAAAAAGCTAACCAGAGAGTTGGTCAGGTAAACTCGGTGGGACCGATTCGCTCATTTCGGTGAGACCGAAATGTTACAAAAAGGAAACAGAGAGTTTACATTGCAATCTCAGTGGGACCGATCGCTCACTTTGGTTAGACCGAAACGTTACGAAGGGAAACAGAGAGATTACAATCCCATCTCGGTGAGACTGAGATCCCTATCGGTGAGACTGATTTGCCTAGGGTTTGTGGCAGTAGCTATGATAGAAAGAATCGGTGGGGCCGAGTTTGACTTTTGGTTGGGTCATATGTGGATATGAGAAAGTAGTTGAGGGTTTTTGGAGCATATCACTAAGCACTATGGAGCAAGAAACTCATTAAGCAACACATCATCCCTCCTTGATAATATTGGCTTTTCCTATAGACTCAATGTGATCTTGGATCACTAAAATATAAAATGCAGAGTCTTGAGATTTTGAGCTTGAGCCAATCCTTTTATCCTTAGTATTTTGAGGGATCCACTTTCCTTATCCATGCCATGCCATTCATTGAGCTTTCCTGAAATATTTGTCTTGGAATAGTATTAGCCCAATGAGCTATATGTTGTTAGGAATTACCAAAACCACCTAGGGATAGTTGCACTTTCAATCTCCCCCTTTTTGGAAATTGATGACAACATATAGATCAAAGCTTCGACAAATGATAATAAGATTGGAAAACATTGTCGCTTTTAGAAGTATGTGATAAGAAAGAGCTCCCCCTAAATCTGTGCATAGTTTTAAGATTTGCTTTGGACTGCAAATGCACAAGGAATTAGGCTCATGGGTTACTCTTCCATGTCACATACATCTTGGTGGAGCGCTCAAAATAATAAACATTGAATACATGCACTCATCACCAAGAAAAGTGAATGATCAAATAGAGATAAATGGGATAATGTCATCCAGCAATCATAAGTGTAGCTTATGATCAAACACATGATCATCAATGTCTCACACAGGCAATAACGTAGTATCTCAAGCAAGCAAAGCAAATAAAGTTCAACCACCAAAACAAGAGAGAACAAAAGCAAACTCTCTCTCTCGATGCCTATGATCTATACATTTTTCTCCCCCTTTGGCAACAAGTTACCAAAAAGTTCATAGAAAATGCATAGTGCTAGATCGACTCTCAGGCTTGGTCTTGGTGTGGTGGTGTAGAGATGGCTCCTTGGACGAAGGCTTCAGTCGATGTGGATGGAGCTGGAGGTGTAGGTGCTGGAGCTGGTTGCACTAGAGCTGTAGGACCTGTAGCTGGTGTAGATGAAGTGGTTCTGGTGTCTGTCACTGGCACTGCAGCTAATCTGTGAGCTCGAGGCACTCTGGCAAATGCATCTGTGGTTGTCCTGCCCTTCCTCTCCTGCATGTCATCCTGAAGCTGCTCAACAACAGATTGGATCTCAGTTACTTTCACGTCCAAGTCATAGAACTTCTGCTTCATGATCCTCTCCAGGCTCTCTTGGTTTTGAGTCAAGGTGGCCAGCCCTTTCTCAATCCTCAGAGTGGATGCAATCAAGTAGCCTAGTTGATCTTGTTTGCTCTTCAAAAAGTACTGAGATGCCTCTTCCATGGTTGGCATCTTGGTAGCCTTCTCTGTCCTTGCCTTCTCCTTCTTTTCTTGTGCTTGCACTGAAGATGGTTCATCCTCATTCATCACAACTTCATTGTCCTCAAAGTCTAGATAGATAGGAAAGTGTTCCTTATACAACTGATATGTGCTTGTGCCCATCTTCAAGTTGATCAGCTCCTGGATTTGTGGGGCATATCCACAGCTTCTCTTCTGGTATGCTGCTGTCCTCTTGATAGTCTCAACTATGAGGCTCATGACCTTGAACTTCTGAGGCACATCAAATATGTGAAGCAAGTTGATAGCATGGCCTCGGATCATGTTGTGGTCACCTGACTTGGGCAAAAGAGTGTGCCTAAGGATCCAGTTGATGGTTGGCAGTCCTGACAGAAGATAGTGTACAGATCCAAACTGATGAGTTTCAAGAGCATTATCCGGGATCTCCTTGTACATGTGTGCCATAGAATTGTGAACCTTCTTCTTCTTGGCATAGACATCCAAGTCATCTTCATTCTCCTTAGGGGCATTGATTAGATTTTCCCATTCCTCAATAGTTGATTGGTACCTTGTACCTTCAGACATCCATACTATCCTGCCATCTGGATAGAAGTGTGCTGTGGAGTTGAATTGCATTATGAGCTCGTCATTCCACTTTGTGAACTTCTGTCCCACAAAGTCTACAACTCCACAAGCACTGAAGCTGTCATACACTCCAGGATAGTGTTCCTCATTCTCCTTGATAAATTTCCAATCCACCCACCTCATGTCACAAACAATTGGCTTCTTGTCCAATAGCACAGTCTCATAGAAATCCTGTTGTTCCTTAGTGTGGAACCTGTAGTCAACAGCAGTCCTTCTCCTTATTGCATATGGATCAGACAATCTCCACTGTCTAAGCCCTGCATCCTTCCTCAGCTTCATGTTCTCAGCCACTGGATGAGCATCATTGTGGTCTAGAATCTTGGGTTTCAGCTTCCTCAGAATTTGTCCTTCGACTTCTTCTTCAGCAGCAACTTCAGGCACTGGGGCCTTCTTCTTCTCAGCAGCTGGTATGCTCCTGGTATTCCTCTTTGGTGCAGTCTTTGGCTTGGAGGCAGCTTTGGGTGCTTCTTTGGGCTTTGATGATGCAGCCCCTGACCTTATAGCATCACCCATAAGCTTTTGAGCCTTGGGTGCTGGTGCAGCAACCTCTTCTTCCTCCTCCTCCATCATGGAAGGTTGTCCAACAACTCTGGCCATGGTCTTCTTGACCCTTTCCTTCCTCTTCTTCCCTTCTGCAGCAGCCTCTTTGGATTCATATGTCTCTGGCACATGAGTATAGGCTCTGGCTTTAGACATGAGAGTCCTCTTAGTTGGCACCTTGATCTTCATACTAGGCTTAGTAGTTGCAGCTGTGCCATACTCCTTTCTGAGCACTTTCTTCTTTGCAGTGGCCTCATCCTCAGCTGCCACATAGTCTTCATCCTCAGATTCTGAGGTTTTCTTCTTTCTGGCCCTGGTGACAACTTTGGGCAAGTTGCTTGGGGTGCTCCACCTGCCATCATCTGAGTTGCTAGAGGGACTAGTGCCCTCACTCATGTGAATCTGCTCTTCTGACTGATTCTGGCTGTCATTGTGGTCTGACATACTGCAAACATTGACTGCTGACCCTATGAATAGTTATAGATGAGATAGAATGGATGAGCATCACAAATACAGAGGTTTTTGCAAAAGAATGATTCAAAAACTTAGTGTTAGTTTTCCACAGAAAGCATTTCGGATCAACCGATTTGTAAACTCGGTGATACCGAAGCAGCTTTTGGAACCTAAACTAGTGAACTCGGTCAGACCGAGTCATAGTTCAGTGGCACCGAGACTGCTAGGGTTTCACAAAGTCCTGAACTTGATCACACCGATTTGCAATTCTCAGTCAGACCGGGAATTACTTGTGCAATGGCCTTAGCCTAATCGGTGGAACCGAGTTCTACAACTCGGTGGGTCCGAGATGGTTTCGGCGGAAACCTGACCCTAAATTTCCAAATTGCATCTATTCTAAGGATTGTTCTGAGTGGATAGAGTCGTTTCAATCGTGGCAAGAATCATAATGAACACAATGTGCTGGGAATTGGACGGGGATAGCACTGTGATCGAATCCATACCCTAGCTTGGCGATGAACTTGCTACGGCGGCAACGGCGGGGTTGAATTCCGTTGACGGCGGCGGAGACCAATGACAGGAGGCGGATGGCGACGAAGTTGATGATCCGGAGACCCAGGTGGCAGAGCGAGCTATGCGCGGGTGAAGGGGTTTGGAGAAAGTTTTCCAAATTTTGCCCGTGAGTATATATAGCCCGACCCTGTCAGTGTGACCGAGTGGAAAAACTCGGTGGCACGGAGATGCATAACTGTTGACAGTTACAGCAACTCGGTGAGACCGAAAAGTTCAAATCGGTTGCACCGAGATTGAAAACCTAGATCGACTTAGTGATCTTGATATGACCGAAATGGAAGAATCGGTCAGACCAAAACGCACAAAGAAGTTTTGGAAGTTTAAGTCCATGACGAATCAGGGACTCCGAGTGCTCCTCACATAGAGTGGTTCGAATCTGACTTGATCAAATTTTGTGATGCAGCATGAATAGAGTTTGAGACAAGAAAAGCATAGATAGCTAGAGAAGGTTCTTAGGCATTCTTGTTCATTCACTTGGCAAAAGAAAAGGAAACCAATCAATCAAAGCAACAAGTGGATGTCCTCGAATGAGTTAAATATGCAACCAACATGCTCACACAATAAAATGGCAAATCAAATATGTGGCAAAGCATGCACAACCAATTCTAGCATCTATCAAACAATTGGCGATGACTAGGTTATCTATATATGAGTATATTGACTTAGGAGTCAAATGAGAACATTTGATCATAGGTCATACTCATCGTTTAAGCTCAAGTGGGGTTACCACTTTTACATAATGCATTGATGTGTTCACACCATTAGAGTTGATTTGACTCAATTCTTAGAGTTAAGCTCCCCTAGATGTGATATCCCCCCTTAGAGGGATGAACTAACCTAGGGTTTTGTCGATGATGACTTCATGCAGGTGT
The DNA here is from genome assembly GCF_018294505.1 of Triticum aestivum. NCBI lineage: Eukaryota > Viridiplantae > Streptophyta > Magnoliopsida > Poales > Poaceae > Triticum > Triticum aestivum. Next base: position 159,038,913 of record NC_057798.1, on the reverse strand, counting down.
TGAAGATGTGGATGCTCAATGTTGATGAAGATCATTTGGAGCAATCCTTTGGAGTGAGTTGCACTCTCGATACCTACACGGGTTAGTCCCACAAGGAACAAACAAGTATATCCATAGACATAGAGTGATGCACACACAAGATGATGTCCATGAATGCATTAGGTTACCTTGTCCCTTGTCTTACCAACAAGAGGGTTTGTGACCCCTTGAACTAATGCAAGATTTGGAAGTTTATTGCACTTGTCCTTGCCATTAATGATATGAGTGAAGAATGTTGGCGGAGTCACCCTCAAGAACTCTCTAGTTCTTCTTCTTCGGGATCCACATCATCTTGATGGGAATCCTTGGAGTTGTAGTCGTACTTGATGAAGTAGAACTTGACGTAGTCTTGGGAACCCACTTGACCAAGGCCTTAGGAGCTTCTTCAAATGCATCAATTTCCTCTTGAAGCTTGTCCTTGCCTTTCTGCTTGTGGTCTTGTGGTGGAAGATCATCTTGAGCTTGTGTTCCCTTGAAGGAAGTGGGATCATACTTATCTTGTTGAGGAACAAACTTCATCTTGGGATACTGATCTTCTTCCCACTCAACTCCAATGGCATTGAACTTTCGTTCAAAACCAACACCTTGGTTCTTCCGGTGCCTTCCTTGCTTGCATACAATTTCCTCAAATTGCTTACTCCCGGCAAGGCTCTTGTAAACACCTTTCTCTATAATTCCCTTCAATAAGCTATTTTCTTGCTCAAGTGTAACTTGGCTAAGAGAATCAAGAGAACTACTAGAAGCAACAATATTGGATTTAACATGATGATTGTTACTACTAGAGGAAGAATCTTTCTTGTTCTTGTTAACGGACTTGACTTGAGGCATGTAAGTAGATAAGAGTAAATGCTTGGCAATGTAAGAAGAACTTTTCTTGCAAAGATCATCATTGATTGCCTTTAAGAACTCATGCTCCAGCTCAAGGTTGAGCTTTTCAAAGCGTAACTTCTCATGAGCCCTTAAAAGTTCTCGATGATCTTCAAAGATAGTTTCATGAGCTAACTTAAGATTGTTTAGTTCTTTAGTTATAAGCTCAATCTTCTCCTTATCATTGTCATACGTTTTATCTTGATTAGCATGATTAATTGACGTTTCATCATAGTATTCATCACTAGAGTTGTCAACAAGTAAATCATCATCACCTAACAAGTCATCTTCATCACTATTGAAATCAACATACTCGGGGTGTGTTACCTTAGGGCCTTTAGCCATGAAGCATCTTCCAAATCCTTCATTTGGTGAATCAAATATGTTGTAGGAGTTGGTTGACACAAGTGCTAGACCGGAAACACCTTCATCTTGAGTATGTTCGGAGTCGGAGTGATAACTTCTCTCGGAGTGATGTTCGGAGTCGGAACCGGATATCCATTCACCAACATGAGCTTGATGTCTTCGTTTTGTGTAGCTTCTTGATGACTTGTCCTTCCTTTCCGAATCCTTGCTTCTCCGGGATGTTCTTCGTTCATAACGATCATCTCTACTCCTCCTCTCTCTTGGCGGTGATTCTCCTTTTCTACTTCTTCTCTTGGGAGAATCTTCTCTTCTTTTGTAGGGTGTCGTACACTCATTGGAATAGTGTCCGGGTCTCCCACAATTGTAGCAATTGCGCTCTCGACTAGAAGATCTTTTGTCATTGTAGGACCTTGACTTAGAGCTTCTCTCTTTGCTTCTACTCTTGTATAATTTGTTGAAGTTCTTCACCATTAAGCTCAATTCTTCATTGAAGGTTTGTTTCTCACTTGATGATGTAGGGGCTTCACATGAGGCTTTGTAAGCACCACTTGACTTGTTGTGAAGTTCCGCCTTATCCTTGAGTGACATCTCATGAGCAACAATTCTTCCAATGACTTCCGTTGGCTTGAGATTCTTGTAGTTTGGCATCATTTGGATCAATGTGCACACGGTATCATATTTTCCATCCAATGCTCTTAGGATCTTCTTGATGATGAATCTGTCGGTCATCTCTTCACTTCCTAAGCCCACAATCTCATTTGTGATAAGAGCAAGCCTAGAGTACATTTCAGCGACACCTTCACCATCCTTCATTTTGAACTTGTCAAGTTGACTTTGGAGCACATCCAATTTGGATTCCTTGATGGAGTCTGTACCTTTATTCATATCAATCAAAGTATCCCAATTCTCAAGGCGGCTGATTTTGTTGAATTCTTCGGGGCACAATCCATTGAAGAGGATATCACAAGCTTGAGTGTTGTATTGCAGCATCTTCAACTCATCCGCGCTAGCTTCACAGTTCGGTTCTCTCCCATCAAAGAATTCACCTTGCAAGCCAATACACACAATAGCCCAAACGGCGGGGTTATGTCCGAGAATATGCATTTTCATCTTATGCTTCCAACTAGCAAAATTAGTACCATCAAAGTAAGGACCTCTACGATGATAGTTTCCCTCGCTAGACGCCATACTCTCCTAGGTTGCGAAACCAAGGCTATGACCACCAAAAGCTATGGAAATCAAAGCAAATGGAGACCAAAGCTCTGATACCACTTGTAGGATCTTGAAGTATGTCTAGAGGGGGGGGGATGATTAGACTACTTGACAAATTAAAAACTTAACCTTTTCCCAATCTTAGTCTTTGGCAGATTTTAACTATTCTAGCACAAGTCAAGCAATCTTCACACAATTCAAGCAAGCATGCAAATTGTATATGGGCAGCGGAAAGTAAAGCGTGCAACTTGCAAGAATGTAAAGGGAAGGGTTTGGAGGATTCAAACGCAATTGGAGACACGGATGTTTTTGTCGTGGTTCCGATGGGTGGTGCTATCGTACATCCACGTTGATGGAGACTTCAACCACGAAGGGTAACGGCTGCGCGAGTCCATAGAGGGCTCCACCCAAGACGGGTCCATGAAGAAGCAACCTTGTCTATCCCACCATGGTCGTCGCCCACGAAGGACTTGCCTCACTAGCGGTAGATCTTCACGAAGTAGGCGATCTCCTTGCCCTTACAAACTCCTTGGTTCAACTCCACAATCTTGTCGGTGGCTCCCAAGTGACACCTAGCCAATCTAGGAGACACCACTCTCCAAGAAGTAACAAATGGTGCGTTGATGATGAACTCCTTGCTCTTGTGCTTCAAATGATAGTCTCCCCAACACTCAACTCTCTCTCACGGGATTTGGATTTGGTGGAAAGAAGATTTGAGTGGAAAGCAACTTGGGGAAGGCTAGAGATCAAGATTCATATGGTAGGAATGGAATATCTTGGCCTCAACACATGAGTAGGTGGTTCTCTCTCAGAAATGGTAAGTTGGAAGTGTAGGTTTGTTCTGATGGCTCTCTCCATGAATGAAGAGGAGGTGGAGGGGTATATATAGCCTCCACACAAAATCTAACCGTTACACACAATTTACCAATCTCGGTGGGGCCGAATCAACAAACTCGGTCAAACCGATTTAGTAAACCTAGTGACCGTTAGGGTTTTCAGTGGGACCGACATGCAACTCTGTAGGACCAATATGGTTAGGGTTCGGGCATAACGTAATCTCGGTGAGACCGATTACACAAACTCGGTGCGACCGATTTTGGTAATAAGCTAACCAGAGAGTTGGTCAGGTAAACTCGGTGGGACCTATTCGCTCATTTCGGTGAGACCAAAATGTTACAAAAAGGAAACAGAGAGTTTACATTGCAATCTCGGTGGGACCGATCGCTCACTTCGGTTAGACCGAAATGTTACGAAGGGAAACAGAGAGATTACAATCCCATATCAGTGAGACCGAGATCCCTATCGGTGAGACCGATTTGCCTAGGGTTTGTGGCACTGGCTATGAGATCTAAACTCGGTGGCACCAGATAGAAAGAATCGGTGGGGCCGAGTTTGACTTTTGGTTTGGGTCATATGTGGATATGAGAAAGTAGTTGAGGGTTTTTGGAGCATATCACTAAGCACTATGGAGCAAGAAACTCATTAAGCAACACCTCATCCCTCCTTGATAGTATTGGCTTTTCCTATAGACTCAATCTGATCTTGGATCACTAAAATATAAAATGCAGAGTCTTGAGCTTTTGAGCTTGAGCCAATCCTTTTATCCTTAGTATTTTGAGGGATCCACTTTCCTTATCCATGCCATGCCATTCATTGAGCTTTCCTGAAATATTTGTCTTGGAATAGTATTAGCCCAGTGAGCTATATGTTGTTAGGAATTACCAGAACCACCTAGGGATAGTTGCACTTTTAGAAAGAAAAGAAATAAAACTATTTACACGGGAGAGATCCCAACAAGTAAAAGAAGAACGAGAAATCTTTTTGGGTTTTCATTTTAATTACTACTACAAGCATGGAAATTTAACTAACTATTTTTTTGGTTTTTCATAAGGTTTATCAAACACACAAGAAGAAGGCTAGAAAAAGGAAATTAAACTAGCATGGATAATACAATGAAAGAGTATGAGCACCAATAACTAGAATAGTGTGTGAACATGAATGTAAAGTCGGTGAGAAATACGTACCCCCAAGCTTAGGCTTTTGGCCTAAATTGATCCAGTGCCAAGGATAGCCTGGCTAATATCCGAAGTTATAACATGGGTCGTACTGAGATGCAGCAGCCAATGCCTCCTGAGTTGCGGCATGTTGGCGAGCTGCCTCCTCTCTACCCTCGTGTTCGGCTGCTTCCTCCCTGGTAACAACATATCTTCGTTTTGCCTGGTAATCAAAAAGGGCAGGAGTAGGGAGAGTAGCATGGACAGCGTGACGACTATCAAAGATTAGTCGATACTGGAGGAATTGTTCATTCCTCACAAGAAAACGGTGCCTGACCATAGCATCAAAATATAAATAAGCGGCAGGCAACTCTAAATCACCCTCACGAGGAGGTATACCAAGATAATTAGCAACACGGGTCGCATAAATTCCTTCAAATAAATATCTAGAAATACCATTATTATGCAACCTACGTGTGACTATTGCCCCCAAGTTGTAATCTTTATTACCTAGTACAGCACTCTTGAGGACACAGAGATCGGGGACACACAAGTGACATGCTTCATCTTTACCATTAATGCATCTACCAATGAAGAGAGCAAAATAATGCATAGCAGGAAAATGAATGCTCCCTATGGTAGCTTGGGCTATACCCCTAGATTCTCCCACAGTGATACTAAAAAGAAAGTCTCTAAATTTAGATTTGCGGGGTTCAATAACATTACCCCACTGTGGGAGTTTGCAAGCAGTTTTAAAGTCTTCTAAGTCCATGGTATAAGATTGATGACAAATATCAAACAGGACACTTTGAGAATTATGCGAAGATGAAAATTTAAACCTTCTCACGAATGAATCAGTTAGATAGTAGTACTGAGGACACTTATCTTGCATGAAGTCCTGAAGATCGGCGTTACGCACATACGCATCAAATTCATCCTTGATGCCTGCATTAACCATAAACTCTTCTGATGGCCACTCACAATCTCGTACTTCAGCTTCCCTTGGTGGTTCGTCGTCTTGCTCACGCATTGCACGGCTAGGTACTTTCCTTGTTGAGGAACCACCTTGGTACATTTTCCTGGACATATTTCTCCCTCTAAAAAATTTCTGAAATTTTTAGTAACTTCAAAATAAAAGTAAATAAAACTAAACAATATTGGTAGCAACTACTCCTACAAGTGCCTAGAGCCTATATCATGCATTAGAATCACTTGGGACCTCAAAATTTTGACATGCAAGCTCAAGAACAGGGTCACCTATGCAGAAAAAATTTGCAATGAATAAAGCACTAGAACAAAAACTAATTGGACCAATGGAAGAGTCACATACCAAGCAATAATCTCCCAAAGCAGTTTTGTGAATGGAGCTTTGAGCAAGGAGATCGAAAATCGCAGCAAAACAAGCTAGAACTCGTTCTTGAGGTGGATGGGGAATTTTTTGGGATGAAGACGAAGTGTAAGGGTGCAGGTATAAGTGGAGGGGGGCCACCGTGGGCCCACGAGACAGGGGGCACGCCTAGGGGGTGCGGGCGCGCCCTCCACCCTCGTGGCCAGGTGCTTGCCCCCCTGCAGTGTTCTCAGTGCCTAAAATCCTCAAATATTCCATAAAAAATCATACTAAATTTGCAGGGCATTTGGAGCACTTTTATTTTCGGATATTTTTTATTGCATGGATAATTCAGAAAATAGACAAATAATACTATTTTTGCTTTATTTATTCTAAATAACCGAAAGTAAAAAGAGGGTACAGAAGGTTGTGCCTTCTATTTTCATCCATCTCATGATCATCAAAAGGAATCCACTAACAAGGTTGATCAAGTCTTGTTAACAAACTCATTCTGAATAACACGAAACCAGAGAAGTTTCGAATAACACTAGGTTACATCAACGGGGATTGAGGGAGTCCTGGATTAGGGGGTGTCCGGATGGCCGGACTATGACCTTTGGCTGGACTCCCGGACTATGAAGATACAAGATTGAAGACTTCGTCCCGTGTCCGGATGGGACTTTCCTTGGCGTGGAAGGCAAGCTTGGTGATACGATATGAAGATCTCCTCCCATTGTAACCGACTCTGTGTAACCCTAGCCCTCTCCGGTGTCTATATAAACCGGAGAGTTTTAGTCCGTAGGACGAACAACAATCATACCATAGGCTAGCTTCTAGGGTTTAGGCTCTCTGATCTCGTGGTAGATCAACTGTTGTACTACCCATATCATCAATATTAATCAAGCAGGAGTAGGGTTTTACCCCCACCGAGAGGGCCCGAACCTGGGTAAAAACATCGTGTCCCTTGTCTCTGTTACCATCCACCTAGACACATAGTTCGGGGCCCCCTACCCGAGATCCGCCTGTTTTGACACCGACATTGGTGCTTTCATTGAGAGTTCCTCTGTGTCATCATGCTTAGGCCCGATGGCTTCTTCGATCGTCAACCACGACACGGTCCAGGGTGAGACTTTTCTCCCCGGACAGATCTTCGTATTCGGCGGCTTCACACTGCGGGCCAACTTGCTTGGCCATCTGGAGTAGATCGAAAACTACGCCCCTGGTCATCAGATCGGGTTTGGAAGCTTAAACTACACGGCTGACATCCGCGGGGACTTGATCTTCGACGGATTTGAGCCACGGCCGAGCACGCCGCACTATCTCGATGGGCATGATCTAGCTCTACCGCCGGACAGCGCCCAGAGTGCCGCTCAGGTGTCCGCTCCGACCATTAGCTCGGAGCCGACTGCGCTAGTCGGGGATGGACGGTTGGATGCCGCCCCAGGAGCCGCAATCTCTACGGCGATAGAGCCGAATATCAGCCTAGTCCTTTGCGAGGCCCGTGACTCCAAGGTGCCGGACTCCATTCTGGACTCCGAATCTTCCGCACCCCTTCCGATCAAACCCGATTGGGCTCCGATCATGGAATTCACTGCCGCGGACGTCTTTCAGCACTCACCCTTTGGCGATATCCTGAACTCCCTAAAGTCTCTCTATTTGTCAGGAGAGCCCTGGCCGGACTATGGTCAGCAGGGTTGGGATGCGGATGACGAAGAAATTTGAAACCCACCCACCACCCACTTTGTAGCCACTGTCAACGATCTAACCGACATGCTCGACTTCGACTCCGAAGACATCGACGGTATGGACGCCGATGAAGGAGACGACCAAGAACCAGCACCTATAGGGCACTGGAAGGCCACCTCGTCATATGACATATACATGGTGGACACCCCGAAAGCAGGGGATGGCGATGAAAAAGCGGAGGACGACCCCCACAAGAAGCAACCCAAGCGCCGACGTCAGAGGCGCCGCTCTAAATCCCGCCAAAGCAAGAACAATGAATCCGGCACCAGAGACGTCAACGCCCCGGACAGTGCCGAAGACACCCCCCCTCCAACAGGATTCAGCGCAAGAGGATGAAGGAGCCAGCCCTCATGAGAGAGCGGCCGACAGAGAGGTCGAGGACGACAATTATATGCCTCCCTCCGAAGACGAGGCAAGCCTCGACGACGACGAATTCGTCGTGCTAGAGGATCCCGTCGAACAAGAGCGTTTCAAACGCAGGCTTATGGCCACGGCAAGCAGCCTCAAGAAAAAATAGCAGCACCTAGAGCTGACCAAGACCTGCTAGCCGACAGATGGACTGAAGTCCTGGCGGCCGAAGAGTATAAACTCGAACGCCCCTCCAAGAGTTACCCAAAGCGCAGGCTGCTACCCCAACTAGAGGAGGAAGCAACTAAACCTACATCACCAGCGTACGATGAGCCCGATCGGCCACCCCATGGCCGCGACAGAGAGGCCATTCGGCCCTCAATCCAAGCCGCACCCCGGCGCCGCTCTAAGAATACCAGAGCATGGGGAAACGCAACAGACCTGCGTGACATATTGGAGGACAAGGCAAGGCAAACAAGATCGATCTACGGATCGCGTGGGCGCCCCACATCACATGACGATAACCGTCACGCCGAATATGATAAATAGGCCAGGTCGAATACAACAGACAAAGCTCATCCGAGCTGCGTCGTGATATAGCCCAGTATAGGGGCGCCGCACACCCACTATGCTTCACAGACGAAGTAATGGATCATCAAATCCCCGAGGGTTTTAAACCCGTAAACATCGAATCATATGATGGCACAACTGATCCCGCGGTATGGATCGAGGATTATCTCCTTCATATCCACATGGCCCGTGGTGATGATCTACACGCCATCAAATACCTCCCGCTTAAGCTTAAAGGACCAGCTCGACATTGGCTTAACACCCTGCAAGCAGAGTCAATTAGTTGCTGGGAGGACCTGGAATCCGCATTCCTTGACAACTTCCAGGGCACTTATGTGCGACCACCAGACGCTGATGACCTAAGCCACATAATCCAGCAGCCAGAGGACTCGGCCAGGCAATTCTGGACACGGTTCCTAACCAAGAAAAATCAAATAGTCGACTGTCCAGACGCCGAGGCCCTTGCAGCCTTCAGGCACAACATCCGAGACGAATGGCTTGCCCGGCACATAGGACAGGAAAAGTCGAAATCTATGGCAGCCCTCACGACACTCATGACCCGCTTCTGCGCGGGCGAAGACAGCTGGCTAGCTCGTAGCAATAACATAACCAAGAGCCCTGGCAATTCGGATACCAAGGACAACAATGGCAGGTCACGTCGCAACAAGAACAAGCCCCGCATTAACGGCGACAATACTGAGGACACGACAGTCAATGCCGGATTCAGAGGCTCTAAACCCGGTCAGCGGAAGAAGCCATTCAAAAGAAACCCTCCGGGCCCATCCAGCTTAGACCGGATACTTGATCACTCGTGCCAGATACACGGCACCCCCGAACAACCAGCCAACCACACCAACAGGGATTGTTGGGTGTTCAAGCAGGCAGGCAAGTTAAGTGCCGAAAACAGAGACAAGGGGCTGCGTAGCAATGACGAGGAGGAGTCCCGGCCGCCGAACAACAGAGGACAGAAGGGATTCCCCCCTGCAAGTGCGGACGGTGAACATGATATACGCAACCCACATCCCCAAAAGGGAGCGGAAGCATGCTCTCAAGGACGTCTATGCGTTGGAGCCAGTCGCCCCAAAGTTCAACCCATGGTCCTCCTGCCTGATCACTTTTGATCGAAGGGACCACCCCACTAGCATCCGTCACGGTGGATTCGCCGCATTGGTCCTAGACCCAATCATTGACGGATTTCACCTCACTAGAGTCCTCATGGACGGCGGCAGCAGCCTGAACCTACTTTATCAGGATACAGTGCGAAAAATGGGTATAGATCCCTCAAGGATTAAACCCACAAAGACAACCTTTAAAGGCGTCATACCAGGTGTAGAAGCCAGTTGTACAGTCTCGGTTACACTCGAAGTGGTCTTTGGATCCCCGGATAATTTCCTAAGCGAAGAGTTAATCTTCGACAAAGTCCCATTCCGTAGTGGCTATCACGCCCTGCTTGGACGAACCGCATTTGCAAAATTCAACGCGGTGCCGCACTATGCATATCTCAAGCTCAAGATGCCAGGCTCTCGCGGAGTCATCACGGTAAAGGGAAACACCGAACGCTCTCTCCGAATGGAGGAGCACACGGCAGCCCTGGCGGCGGAAGTACAGAGCAACCTCTCAAGGAAACTCCCCAATCCGGGTGTTAAGCGTCCGGACAACGTCAAGCGCGCCCGAAGCAACCTACAACAAAGCCGGCTGGCACGTTGCGAGCGAGCATAGCAGTGCGGCCCAACCCCAGCCCTCGCCAGACGATGATATCGGTACCACGCATACATAATTACACCTTGAAAATACCATGGGCATAAGGGGAGGGGCACAACTACGACACGCCCAGAATGCGGCTCAACCGCACTTAGGGGCTCCCTATTATGCCATTTCCTTTTTTATATAATTTCAGGACTCAACTAGTCGGAAGGCCTGTCCGGCAATACACTCGCCGAACACACGATGCAACAGCCAGGGCAAGAACAAGCCGCATCGAAAGTCCAGGTGGTCTCTATAACGAGTTAAATACCTGTTTTTACTTAAAGTCCCGCAGCTTGCCCCTGGAGGGGACATGTCAAATAATCCCACCTCTTGCTTATCGCACTATTCATAGCAGCCCTTTTTAATAAACAAGACATAGCTCTTATCTATTATTGTATTCATCTATTTTTATACATATATGTTCAGTCACGACATTATGCAACCATACACTTTGGTATGACTAATACACCAGGGGCTTAAGCACCCCATAACATGGTGTGAGAAGACCGAACACTCTCCTGAGTGCGGCACCCCGAACTTATAACACTATATGCATCGGCTCTGAATCATGTCTTGGGTCAATAGTTGGGTTTGCCCGGCTCCCATGTTTTGGTACCTTACGTTCCGAAATGTTGGCTAAGGTAGCGCTGGGAGAACTACTGCGATTGTGCCCCAGTTGAGCTAGGTTAACACCTCAATAGAGAAAGCTAAAACTGACCGTCATGATAGTGCGAGAGACCGGTCGCTGTTCGCGAGGTTTTTCGAGTCCTTAAAGACTTATGCCGTTTAGAGCGAGGAGCTGGATTTATCTGGCCTAGGCGTGGATAGCGCCCCGAACTCGGTCTTCCGAATACTAGGGGCTTCATCGAAATTTAAAATTATAGAATTCTATGGCTAAGTGAGAGTGATAAAGCATTATAAGTCCGATGGCCTGGTTCATTGTGCTAAGCGCCTCCCTAGATGGACCCAAGAATGGGAACAAGAGCGCTCAGGTTTATCCCGAACACCCCAGCACTCGTGGCATGGGGGTATAAGCCGACGACTTGCATCTCTCAGATTTGATAAACGGCCGCACAGAAGGTAATATTTTAAATTAACAAGCGTTGCTTAACGCATATGAACAAAGTTTTCAGCGTACAGGATAACAGATGCGAGTCTACTCAAAAATTACATCTTTGGAGCATTCACCCGCTATAAGGCGGGCACCCTTCAGGACGCCCTTATAATACATCTCGGGCGTGTGATACTCCTTGCCCGGCGGTGGCGCGTCCGTCAAAAGCTTCTCCGCGAACAGCTTGCCCCAGTGCACTTTAGCACGGGCAAGGGCCCGATGGGCACCTTCAATATAGACGGAGCGCTTGATGACCTCAATCCACGGACACGCGTCCACCAGCCGCCGCACCAGACCGAAGTAGCTCCCACGCATGGCTTCTCTAGGCCACAGCCGAACTATGAGGCCCTTCATGGCCTGTTCAGCCACCTTGTGGAGCTCGACCAGCTGCTTCAGCTGGTCGCTCAGGGGCACCGGATGTTCGGCCTCAGCATACTGAGACCAGAACACCTTTTCCGTCGAGCTCCCCTCCTCGGCTCGGTAGAACGCGGTAGCATCAGACACACTACGGGACAGATCGGCGAACGCTCCTGGAGAGCTCCGGATTCGGGTAAGTAACAGATAATTAACTTTTATATTCTTGCTTTGCATGAAGAATGCCTTACCCGCCGCTATATTCTTCATCGCCTCGATCTCCTCGAGGGCCTTCAGGGCTTCAGCCTTAGCAATCTTGGCACTCTCAAGAGCCAAGGCGAGCTCGGACTCTCGAGTCTTCGAGTCACGCTCCAAACTCTCGTGTTTTTCCACGAGAGCCTGGAGCTCTTGCCGCACCTCCACCACCCGCGCCTCCTGCTTCTCTCGCTCGGTGCGCTCCAAGGCCGCACTATTTTCGGCCTTGGACACAGCTTCCTTCAGGGTCGCCACCTCGGCCGTGGCCCCTGCAACATTTACGTTGGTCCTGTCATTATTTGCAACCAAGTATTTCCATATACATTTACACGCGGTATTACATACCCTCCTTGTCCTCGAGCTGCTTCTTGGCACGGCCGAGCTTGTTCTCGGACCGCTCGAGGCTCTCCTTCAATGCATTGACCTCCGCAGTCAGTGCGGCAGAGGTCAGCAGCGCAGCCTACATTCCCATATTGACATATTTATGTTAAACTCATGTGTATATCTTTTTAGATCCTCAGCTTGGCTTTTCTTTCCGAACACCAAACTGAGCATCAGGGGCTACTGTCTATGCGTAACATTTTCATATGTTTTGAACACATACCTCAAAGCCTGTTAACAGACTTGTGCAGGCTTCTGTCAGCCTGCTCTTGGCGGACTAAACCTTTTGAATCACTGCACTCATAACAGTGCGGTGCTCCTCGTCGATGGAGGCACCGTTAAGCGCCTCCAGCAAATCGTCCGGTGCCTCTGGTTGGACGGAGGCCGCCGGTGTAGTAGGCGTGCCCTTCTGGCGAAGGCGCTGCCTACCGGTCTCGGGAACCGTTGATGGTTCCGGAGCAGTGTCCGGCCCAGGGCCGGACTTAGATCCCTCTGGGGCTTTACCCCCTTTGGGCCTGGAGTCCGGGAGGTCGCCTTGCGGCGCCTCCAGGACCACCTCCTCCTGGTTTGGTCCCTTTTGGGACTCCACCTCGGCGTCGTCCGTAGGGAGAGGGGAGGAGGCCGTCAGAAGTGAAGCGCTGTTCACATGCGACGAATTCAGGGAGCCGCTTGACGAATCGCCGAGCTAAGCTTTGGGTGGACTGCATAATTGAATTCGGCGTCAGAAGATGCCGAATAATAGAGGAGCGCCATAAGTTATTTGGGTATCTGAACACTTATGACTTTGCCAGGGGCTTGACCCTGGATGGCCATTCCTCCCCGCCGTCTTCGGCATCAGAGGCGTAGTCCGGCAGAAGGGTCTTCCCCTTCTTGGACCCTCCGGCCTCCCCAGTTGGGGCAGCCTTCCTTTTCTTTCCTCCCCCCGTTGGAGGGGAAGAGGCTTCTTCTTCTTCCTCCTCCTCGTCTTCAGAGGCGGAGGGTGCTTTGGGGTTGTCGGGCGATGAATCTGACACCACCAGGCGCCGGAAGCTCTTTCGAGTCCTCGTGGCCTTCTTCTTGGACTTCTTTTCCGGCACCACGTGAGGTGCCGGAACCAGTAGCCCCGTCAATCGGGCGTCCGCTGGGTCTTCTAGTAAGGGAGCCGGACAGATAACCTGCCCGGACTTCTTCAGCCAGTCCTGCCAAAGGTAGGGGAGTTTAGATCCCGCATAGAGTCAGACTATGAAAGACAAGAGTCCCGTAAAGGGTAGAATAGCTTACCTCATTGGCCTGACGCCGCGAGCTGAATCTGCGGTCTTCGGTAGCGGATGCGGGGGCCTCGGCACCCTTAAAAAGCACCTTCCAGGCATCTTCGTACGTGGTGTCAAAGAGCCCGCTCAAGGTTTGGTGCTGTGCCGGATCAAACTCCCACAATTTGAAGGCCCGTTGTTGGCATGGGAGGATCCGGCGGATAAGCATGACCTGGACTACGTTGACGAGCTTGAGGTTCTTGTTCACCAGCTTTTGGACGCAGGTTTGCAGTCCGATCGGCTCTTCGGAATCTCCCCATGTTAGGCCCGTCTCTTTCCAGGAGGTGAGCCGTGTGGGAAAGCCAGATCGGAATTCGGGGGCCGCCGCCCATCTGGGGTCGTGCGGCTCGGTGATGTAGAACCACCCCGATTGCCACCCTTCTATTGTCTCCACAAAGGAGCCCTCGAGCCATAGGACGTTGGCCATCCGGCCCACCATGGCACCTCCGCACTCCTCTTGGCGGCCGCCCACTACTTTCGGCTTGACATTAAAAGTCTTTAGCCATAAGCCGAATTGGGCTGGATGTAGAGGAAGGCCTCGCACACGACGATGAACGCCGAGATGTTGACGATGAAGTTCGGGGCCAGATCGTGGAAGTCCAGGCCATAGTAGAACATGAGCCCCCGGACGAACGGGTGAAGAGGAAAGCCCAGTCCGCGGAGGAAATGGGGGAGAAAAATAACCCTCTCATGGGGCCTGGAGTTGGGGATTAGTTGCCCCACATCTAGAAGCCGGTGCGCGATGTCGTCAGACAAGTATCCGACCTTCCTCAACTTTTTGATTTGCCCCTCCATGACGGAGGAGGCCATCCATCTACCTCCTGCTCCGGACATGATTGGAGAAGGTTGAGGTGGGAAGTGCGGGCTTGGGCGTTGGAGCTCGAGTGCGCAGGGACGGATAAGCAAAGGAGGAAGAAGGCGTAAATGGAAAGGGTAGATCCTTATCCCCTTATATGGGCGGCCGAAACTACGAGCCCCCACCGGCCTAATAAAACTCGCTTATCTTCCAAGCGCCGCGGTTGATGGCGCTGTTGGGTTACCCACGCCCGTATTGATGAGAATCCCGGAATAAGGGGACACGATCTCTGCTTTGACAAGATGTGCCAAGGAAACCGCCTCGCTGAACGCGCTGAGGTGGAACAGTAAAACGATTCGAATAAAGGCTTGGCCGTGGCATGATGTCACGTTGCGGAATACGTCGGCAGATTAGACTTGAGCAGATATTATTCTCTCTACGGTGGTATGTGGAACTTAGTTTGCAGAGCCGGACACTATCCTTGTGTTCAACATCTTCTATGAAGTATGCGGAGGAGGAACCCGCCTTGCAATGCCGAAGACAATTTGCGCGCCGGACTCGTCGTCATTGAAGCCTGGTTCAGGGGCTACTGAGGGAGTCCTGGATTAGGGGGTGTCCGGATGGCCGGACTATGACCTTTGGCCGGACTCCCGGACTATGAAGATACAAGATTGAAGACTTCGTCCCGTGTCCGGATGGGACTTTCCTTGGCGTGGAAGGCAAGCTTAGCGATACGATATGAAGATCTCCTCCCATTGTAACCGACTCTGTGTAACCCTAGCCCTCTCCGGTGTCTATATAAACTGGAGAGTTTTAGTCCGTAGGACGAACAACAATCATACCATAGGCTAGCTTCTAGGGTTTAGCCTCTCTGATCTCGTGGTAGATCAACTCTTGTACTACCCATATCATCAATATTAATCAAGCAGGAGTAGGGTTTTACCTCCACCAAGAGGGCCCGAACCTGGGTAAAAACATCGTGTCCCTTGTCTCCTGTTACCATCCGCCTAGACACACAGTTCTGAACCCCCTACCCGAGATCCGCCGGTTTTGACACCGACAGGGATATGAAAATCCCCAACAATAAGAATATCATATTTTTTTCTTGACAGTAGGAAGAGGAAATTCAAAACCTTCAATAATTATAGTTGGACTTTTTCCAATAGAATTGATGCTATAAACTTGAGGTTGTTTCCTTGGAAAGTGTACCGTATGCTCATTACCATTAACATGAAAAGTGACATTGCCTTTGTTGCAATCTATAACAGCCCCTGCAGTATTCAGAAAGGGTCTACCAAGGATAATCGACATACTATCATCCTCAGGAATATCAAGAATAACAAAGTCCGTTAAGATAGTGACATTTGCAACCACAACAGGCACATCCTCACAAATACCGACAGGTATAGCAGTTGATTTATCAGCCATTTGCAAAGACATTTCAGTAGGTGTCAACTTATTCAATTCAAGTCTATGATATAAAGAGAGAGGCATAACACTAACACCAGCTCCAAGATCACATAAAGCAGTTTTAACATAGTTTCTTTTAATGGAGCATGGTATAGTTGGTACTCCTGGATCTCCAAGTTTCTTTGGTATTCCACCCTTAAATGTATAATTAGCAAGCATGGTGGAAATTTTAGCTTCCGGTATCTTTCTTTTATTTGTAAGATATCCTTCATATATTTAGCATAAGGGTTTGATTTAAGCATATCAGTTAAGCGCATACGTAAGAAGATAGGTCTAATCATTTCAGCAAAACGCTCAAAATCCTCATCATCCTTTGTCTTGGATGGCTTAGGAGGAAAGCGCATGGATTTCTAAACCCATGGTTCTCTTTCTCTACCATGCTTCCTAGCAACAAAATCTCTCTTATCATAACGTTGATTCTTTGATTGTGGGTTATCAAGATCAACAGCAGGTTCAATCTCTACAACATTATTTTTGCTAGGTTGAGCATCAACATGAACATTATCATTAACATTATCACTAGGTTCAGGTTCATCACCTGATTGTGTTTTAGCATCAGAAATAGAAATATCATTAGGATTCTCAGGTGTATCTATAACAGGTTCACTAGAAGCATGCAAAGTCCTATCATTTTTATTTTTCTTCTTTTTTGAAGGATTTGGCGCATCTACATTATTTCTTTGAGAATCTTGCTCAATTCTCTTAGGGTGGACTTCAGGATACAAAGGTTCCTGAGTCATTCTACCAGTTCTGGTAGCCACTCTAACAGCAAAGTCATGTTTATTATTTAATTCATCGAGCAAATCACTTTGAGCTTTACGTACTTGCTCAGCTTGAGTGGTAACCATAGAAGCATATTTGCTAATGAGTTTAAGTTCACCTTTAACTCTAGCCATATAATCACTCAAGGATCCTATCTCAAAAGCATTATTCTTTAATTCCCTACCAACATAAGCATTAAAACTTTCTTGTCTAGCCATAAAGTCATCAAATTCATCTAAGCATGGGCTATGGAATTTAGTAGAGGGAATTTCAACCTTATCATATCTATAGAGAGAATTTACCTTTACTACCTGTGTCGGGTTATCAAGACAATGTGTTTCTTCGATAGGCGGTATATTAAGACCATGTATTTCTTCAATAGGAGGTAAATTCTTAACATCTTTGGCTTTAATACCTTGTTCTTTCATTGACTTCTTTACCTCTTGCATATCTTCAGGACTGAGAAATAGAACACATCTCTTCTTTGGAGTAGGTTTAGGAATAGGCTCAGGACTTGGCTCAATTGGCTCAGGAATTGCCTCGGGAATTGGCTCAGGAAGAGTCCAATTATTTTCATTAGTAAACATATTATTCAATAAAAATTCAGCTTGGTCGACTGTTCTTTCCCTGAAAACACAACCAACACAACTATCCAAGTAGTCATTGGAAGCATCGGTCAGTCCATTATAAAAGATATCAAGTATTTCATTTTTCTGAAGAGGATGATCAGGCAAAGCATTAAGTAATTGGAGAAGCCTCCCCCAAGCTTGTGGGAGACTCTCTTCTTCGATTTGCAAAAAACTATATATTTCCCGCAAAGCAGCTTGTTTCTTATGAGTAGGAAATATTTAGCAGAGAAGTAATAAA
Organism: Triticum aestivum; assembly: GCF_018294505.1. Taxonomy (NCBI): domain Eukaryota; kingdom Viridiplantae; phylum Streptophyta; class Magnoliopsida; order Poales; family Poaceae; genus Triticum; species Triticum aestivum. Next base: position 159,021,413 of record NC_057798.1, on the reverse strand, counting down.
TCATATCCTGGGGACTACGCACACAACCAGGATCAAGAGAATTAAACCAAGTTTTAGCATCACCCTTTAATGAGAACGGAAATATCTTAAGAAAATAATAATAGCGAGACTTCTCATCATTAGTAAATAGGGTGGCTATATCATTTAGCTTGGTAAGATGTGCCACAGTAGTTTCAGATTCAAGGCCATAAAAAGGATCAGATTCAACCAAACTAATAATCTCAGGATCAACAGAGAATTCATAGTCCTTACAAGTAACACAGATAGGTGAAGTATCAAAAGTAGGGTCAGGTTTCATTCTAGCATTAAGAGATTGCTGCTTCCATTTAGCTAATAACTTCTTAAGATCATATCTATCTTTGCAGGCAAAAATAGCTCTAGCAGCTTCTTCATCCATAACATAACCCTCGGGAACAACAGGCAATTCATAATTAGGGGGAGAACCTTCATCATCACTTTCATCAATGATTTCATTTACAGATATTTCATTCTCTCTAACCCTAGCAAGTTGTTCATCAAGAAATTCACCTAATGGCACAATAGTATCATGCATAGAAGTAGTTTCATCATAAGTATCATGCATAGCATAAGTGGCATCATCAATAACATGCGACATATCAGAATTCATAGTAGTAGCAGGTTTAGGTGTCACAAGCTTACTCATAACAGAAGGAGAATCTAATGCAGAGCTAGATGGCAATTCCTTACCTCCCCTCATAGTTGACGGAAAAATCTTAGTTCTTGCGTCTTTCAAGTTCTGCATAGTGATCAGCAGATATAAATCCCAAGTGACTCAAAGAATAGAGCTATGCTCCCCGGCAATGGTGCCAGAAATTAGTCTTGATAACCCACAAGTAGGGGATCGCAACAGCTTTCGAGGGTAGAGTAATAAACCCAAATTTATTGATTCGACACAAGGGGAGCCAAAGAATATTCTCAAGTATTAGCAGTTGAGTTGTCAATTCAACCACACCTGGATAACTTAGTATCTGCAACAAAGTATTTAGTAGTAAAGTACTATGATAGTAATGGTAACAATAGCAAAAGTAAAGATAGTAGTTTTGTAATGATTGTAACAATAGCAACTGAAAAGTAAATAAGCGAAGCACAATATGTGAAAAGCTTGTAGGCATTGGATCGGTGATGGATAATTATGTCGGATGTGATTCCTCATGTAATAGTTATAACATAGGGTGACACAGAACTAGCTCCAGTTCATCAATGTAATGTAGGCATGTATTCCGAATATAGTCATACGTGCTTATGGAAAAGAACTTGCATGACATCTTTTGTCCTACCCTCCCGTGGCAGCGGGGTCTTACTGGAAACTAAGGGATATTAAGGCCTCCTTTTAATAGAGTACCGGACCAAATCATTAACACATAGTGAATACATGAACTCCTCAAACTCTGGTCATCACCGAGAAGTATCCCAATTATTGTCACTTCGGGGTTGTCGGATCATAACACATAATAGGTGACTATAGACTTGCAAGATAGGATCAAGAACTCACATATATTCATGAAAACATAATATGTTCAGATCCGAAATCATGGCATTCGGGCCCTAGTGACAAGCATTATGCATAGCAAAGTCATAGCAACATCAATCTTAGAACATAATGGATACTAGGGATCAAACCCTAACAAAACTAACTCGGTTACATGGTAAATCTCATCCAGCCCATCACCGTCCAGCAAGCCTACGATGGAATTACTCACGCACGGCATTGAGCATCATGAAATTGGTGATGGAGGATGGTTGATGATGACGGCGACGACGAATCCCCCTCTCCTGAGCTCCGAACGGACTCCAGATCAGCCCTCCCAAGAGAGATTAGGGCTTGGCAGCGGCTTCGTATCATAAAACGCGATGAAACTTCCTCTTTGATTTTTTTCTCCGCGAAACGGAATATATGGAGTTGGAGTTGAGGTCGGTGGAGCATCAGGGGGCCCACAAGACAGGGGGGCGCGCCCAGGGGGGGCACGCCCCCCACCCTCGTGGATCGGGTGTGGGCCCCCTGGCCTTCATCTTTTGACAGTATTTTTTATATTTTCCAAAAGTTATCTCCATGGATTTTCAGGTCATTCCGAGAACTTTTGTTTTCTGCAAAATAAACAACACCATGGCAGTTCTGCTGAAAACAACGTCAGTCCGGGTTAGCTTCATTCAAATCATGCAAGTTAGAGTCCAAAACAAGGGCAAAACTGTTTGGAAAAGTAGATACGTTGGAGACGTATCAACTCCCCCAAGCTTAAACCTTTGCTTGTCCTCAAGCAATTCAGTTGATAAACTGAAAGTGATAAAGAAAAACTTTTACAAACTCTGTTTGCTCTTGTTGTTGTAAATATGTAAAGCCAGCGTTCAAGTTTTCAGCAAAGATTATGAACTAACCATATTCACAATATACACTTAGGTCTCATGTTTACTCATATCAATGGCATAATCAACTAACGAGCAATAATAATAAAACTCGGATAACAACACTTTCTCAAAACAATCATAATATCATATAACAAGATGGTATCTTGCTAGCCCTTTCTGAGACCGCAAAACATAAATGCAGATCACCTTCAAAGATCAAGGACTGACTAAACATTGTAATTCATGGTAAAAGAGATCTAGTCAAGTCATACCCAATATAAACTAAGAGTAATGCATACAAATGACAGTGTGCTCTCCAGCGGGTGCTTTTTAATAAGAGGGTGATGACTCAAAATAAAAGTAAATAGATAGGCCCTTCGCAGACGGAAGCAGGGATTTGTAGAGGTGCCAGAGCTCGATTTTAAAATAGAGATGAATAACATTTTGAGCGGCATACTTTCACTGTCAGCGCAACAACTATGAGATGGCGATATCTTCCATACTACATGCATTATAGGCGGTTCCCAAACAGAATGGTAAAAGTTTATAATCCCCCACCACCAACAAGCATGAATCCATGGCTTGCTCGAAATAACGAGTGCCCCCAACTAACAACAACCCTGGGGGAGTTTTGTTTAATTATTTTGATTTGCTTTGATCTTTTTGATCATGGGACTGGGCATCCCGGTTACCAGTCATTTTCTTGTGAATGAAGAGCGGAGTCCACTCCTCTTGAGAATAACCCACCTAGCATGGAAGATACAGACAGTCCTAGTTGAAACATGAGCTACTCGAGCATACAAAATAGAATTTTATTTGAAGGTTTGGAGTTTGGCACATACAAATTTACTTGTATCGGCAGGTAGATACCGCATATAGGAAGGTATGGTGGACTCATATGGAATAACTTTGGGGTTTATTGAGTTTGGATGCACAAGCAGTATTCCCACTTAGTACAGGTGAAGGCTAGCAAAAGACTGGGAAGCGACCAACTGAGAGAGTGACAACAGTCATGAACATGCATTAAAATTAACCTACACCAAGTGCAAACATGAGTAGGATATGATCCACCATGAACATAAATATCGTGAAGGCTATATTGATTTTGTTTCAACTACATGTGTGAACATTTGCCAAGTCGAGTCACTCAATTTATTCAAAGGAGGATACCATCTCATCATACCACATCACAATCATTTTAATAGCATGTTGGCATGCAAGGTAAACCATTATAAGCTCCTAGCTAATTAAGCATGGCATCAACAACTATAATCTCTAAATGTCATTGCAAACATGTTTATTCCTAATAGGCTGAATCAGGAACGATGAACTCATCATATTTACAAAAACAAAAGAGGTTGAGTTCATACCAGCTTCTCTCATCTCAATTAGTCCATCATATATCGTCATTATTGCCTTTCACTTGCACAAACAAACGGTGTGTATAATAATAGTAGTTGATGTCTACTACACAACCTTCTTCTTGTAGACGTTGTTGGGCCTGCAAGTGCACAGGTTTGTAGGACAGCAGCAAATTTCCCTCAAGTGGATGAGTTAAGGTTTATCAATCTGTAGGAGGCGTAGGATGAAGATGGTATCTCTCAAGCAACCCTGCAACCAAATAACAAAGAGTCTCTTGTGTCCCCAACACACCCAATACAATGGTAGATTGTATAGGTGCACTAGTTTAGCGAAGAGATGGTGATACAAGTGCAAAATAGATAGTAGATATAGGTTTTTGTAATTTGAAATAATAAAAACAGCAAGGTAACAAGTGGTAAAAGTGAGCGTAAACGGTATTGCAATGGTAGGAAACAAGGCCTAGGGTTCATACTTTCACTAGTGCAAGTTCTCTCAACAATAATAACATAGATAGATCATATAACAAGCCCTCAACATGCAACAAAGAGTCACTCCGAAGCCACTAATAGCGGAGTACAAACGTAGAGATTATGGTAGGATACGAAACCACCTCAAAGTTATTCTTTCGGATCAATCTATAAAAGAGTTCGTACTAGAATAACACCTTAAGACACAAATCAACCAAAACCCTAATGTCACCTAGATACTCCATTGTCACCTTAAGTATCCGTGGGCATTATTATACGATATGCATCACACAATCTCAGATTCATCCAACCAACATAAAAGTACTTCAAAGCGTGCCCCAAAGTTTCTATCGGAGAGTCAAGAACGTGTGCCAACCCCTATGCATAGGTTCATGGGAGGAACCCGCAAGTTGGTCACCAAAACATACATCAAGAGGCACATGATATCCCATTGTCACCACAGATAAACACGGCAAGACATACATCAAGTGTTCTCATAAAAGACTCAATCCGATAAGATAACCTCAAGAGGGGAAACTCAATTCATCACAAGAGAGTAGAGGGGGAGAAACATCATAAGATCCAACTACAATAGCAAAGCTCGGGATACATCAAGATCGTGCCATAGAGGGAACACGAGAGAGAGAGATCAAACACATAGCTACTGGTACATACCCTCAGCCCCGAGGGTGAACTACTCCCTCCTCATCATGGATAGCATCGGGATGATGAAGATGGCCACCGTTGATGGGATCCCCCCTCCGGCAAGGTGTCGGGAAGGGCTCCTGAGAGGTTTTTGGTGGCTACAGAGGCTTGCGGCGGCGGAACTCCCGATCTATCTTCTTTGTGGATGTTTTTAGGGTACGTAGGTATATATGGGTGAAAGAAGTACGTCAGTGGACCGAAGGGGGGGCACGAGGCAGGGGCGCGCCCCAGGGGGGGGGGCGCGCGCCCCACCCTCGTGGGCACCTCCTTTCTTCCCTGACGTGCACTCGAAGTCATCGGGTGGCTTTCCTTCCAAAAATAACTTCTCCAGTTGATTTCGTTCCGTTTTGACTCCGTCTGATATTCCTTTTCCTCGAAACACTGAAATAGGCATAAAACGGCAAATCTGGGCTGGGCCTCCGGTTAATAGGTTAGTCCCAAAAATAATATAAAAGTGGATAATAAAGCCCAATATTGCCCAAAATAGTAGATAATATAGCATGGAGCAATCAAAAATTATAGATACGTTGGAGACGTATCAAGCATCCCATGGCTTAATTCCTGGTCGTCCTCGAGTAGGTAAATGATAAAAAGAATATTGATGCGGAGTGCTACTTGGCATAATTTCAATGTAATTCTTCTTAATTGTGGCATGAATATTCAGATCCAAATGATTCAAGATAAAAGTTCATATTGACATAAGAAATAGTAACACTTCAAGCATACTAATCAAAGCAATCATGTCTTCTCAAAATAACATGGCAAAAGAAAGTTCATCCCTACAAAATCATATAGTTAGGCTATGCTTCATTTTCGTCACACAAAGATGTTCCCAACTTCTATACCCCCAATGACAAGTCAAGCAATTGTTTCATACTTAAATAATCTCAAACTTTTTCAACCTTCACGCAATACATGAGCGTGAGCCATGGATATAGCACTATGGGTGGAATAGAATATGATGATGGGAATTGTGTGGAGAAGACAAAAAAGGAGAAAGTCTCACATTGACGAGGATAATCAACAGGCTATGGAGATGCCCATCAATTGATGTCAACATGAGGAGTAGGGATTGCCATGCAACGGATGCACTAGAGCTATAAATGAATGCTCAACAAAAGAAAACTAGTGGGTGTGCATCCAACTTGCTTGCTCATGAAGACGTAGGGCATTTGAGGAAGCCCATCATAGGAATATAGAAGCCAAGTTCTATAATGAAAAATTCCCACTAGTGTGAAAAAGACAACTTATGAGACTCACTACATGAAGAACAAGATGCTACTTTGAAGCACAACTTATGAGACTCACTATATGAAGAACAAGGTGCTACTTTGAAGCACAAGTGTGGAAAAAGAGATAGTAGCATTGCCCTTTTTATTTATTTATTTATTTATTTTTGGGCCTTTCTTTTTTTTGGCCTTTCTCTTTTTTTTGATTGGGCAATGCTCTAATAATGATGATCATCACACTTCTATTGATTACAACATAAGGATTACAACTCGAAACTAGAACAACATATGACTCTATATGAATGCCTCCGGCGATGTACCGGGATGGTGCGATGAATCAAGAGTGACATGTATGAAAAATAATGCATGGTGGCTTTGCCACAAATACGATGTCAACTACATGATCATGCAATGGCAATATGACAAAAGTAATGTATGTCATGATGATGATGAACGGAACGGTGCAAAGTTGCATGGCAATATATCTCGGAATGGCTATGGAAATGCCATAATAGGTAGGTATGGTGGCTGTTTTGAGTAACATATAATGAGCCTTATGTGTGATAGAGCATATCGTATCACGGGGTTTGGATGCACCGGCGAAGTTTGCACCAACTCTCGAGGTGAGAAAGGGCAATGCACGGTACCGAAGAGGCTAGCAATGGCGGAAAGGTAGAAGTGTGTATAATCCATGGACTCAACATTAGTCAAAAGAACTCATATACTTATTGCAAAAATTTAGAAGTCATCAAAAACCAAGTACTACGCGCATGCTCCTAGGGGGATAGATTGGTAGGAAAAGACCATCACTCGTCCCCGACCGCCACTCATAAGGATGCACAAGCCAGGTACACTTCATGTTTCAAATTTGTTAGACAATTTTAACCATACGTGCATGCTACGAGACTTGTTAACTTCAACACAGGCATTCTTTAAATTCATAATCACCCAACTAGCATGACTTTAATATCACTACCTCCATATCTCAAAACAATTATCAAGTATCAAAATTATCATAGCATCCAATTCACCTCCTATGAAAGTTTTCGTTCAAATTACCATGGTGTTAAAGACTCTCAAAATAATATAAGTGAAGCATGAGAGACTAGCAATTTCTACAAAATATAACCACCGTTGTGCTCTAAAAGATATAAGTGAAGCACCAGAGCAAACGACAAACTACTCCGAAAGATATAAGTGAAGATCAATGAGTAGCTAAATAATTATGCAACTATGTGAAGACTCTCTCTCATTAAAGAATTTCAGATATTGGTATATTATTCAAACATCAATCAAAACAAAATAAAAATAACATTGCAAGGATAGCATGACTCATGTGAAGAAGCAAAAACTTAGGCTCAACCGATACTAGCCGATAGTTGTTAAAGAAGAAAGGTGGGATGCCTACCGGGGCATCCCCAAGCTTAGATGCTTGAGACTTCTTGAAATATTATCTTGGGGTGCCTTGGGCATCCCCAAGCTTGAACTTTTGTGTCTCCTTTATTCCTCTCATATCACGGTTTCTCTTTTTATCAAAAGCTTCATTCACCACAAACTCAACAAGAACTCGTGAGATAGGTTAGTATAAACCAATGCAAAACCTTATCATTTTCTACTGTAAAAAATTACAAAAATTATTATTCAACATTTCATAATAAATGCCTCTGCATATTTAATACTCCTATTATCAAATAGAATCATTAAACAAGCAAACATATGCAAACAATGCAACTATAACGGCAATCTGCCAAAACAGTACAGTCTGTAAAGAATGCAAGAGTATCAATACTTCCCTGGCCCCAAAAATTATGAACTAAAATTCTCACTGTAATAAATTTATCAGAGCTTAATATGCAAAACGATTCAACGTTATACCATTCTCTGACTTGTCTAGGGAATTTTTGCAACAGCGGTAAACTTTCTGTTTTCAAACAGCAACATGTATAATTGCAAAATAAGCATGGAAAAGGCTATCCTTGATTTTTTATTAAAACTAAAGATGCAAAACATTATTCTAACTAACAGAAAACAAAAACTAACAAAAGAAATTGACTCTCCAAGCAAAACACATATCATGTGGCGAATAAAAATATAGCTCCAAGTAAAGTTACCGATGAACGAAGACGAAAGAGGGGATGCCTTCCGGGGCATCCCCAAGCTTAGGCTCTTGGTTGTCCTTGAATATTACCTTGCGGTGCCTTGGGCATCCCCAAGCTTAGGCTCTTGCCACTCCTTATTCCATAGTCCATCGAATCCTTACCCAAAACTTGAAAACTTCAACCACACAAAACTCAAAACAAAACTCGTAAGCTCCGTTAGTATAAGAAAATAAAACCACCACTTAGGTACTATAATGAACTCATTATAAATTCATATTGGTGTAAAACCTACTTTATTCCAACTTACCTATGGTTCATACCCTCCAATACTACTCATAGATTCATCAAAATAAGCAAACAACACATAGAAAACAGAATCTGTCAAAAACAGAACAGTCTGTAGTAATCTGTATAAAACGTATACTTATGGAACCCCAAAAATTATGAATTAAATTGCTGGACCTGAGTAATTTGTCTACTAATCATCTGCAAAAAGGATCAACCTAAAATCTCTCTCCAGTAAAAACTGGCAGCTAATCTCGTGAGTGCAAAAGTTTCTGTTTTTCACAGCAAGATCACATAAACTTCACCCAAGTCTTCCCAAAGGTTCTACTTGGCACTTTATTGAACTAAAAGCTATAAAACTTGATTAATACAGTAGCATAATCATGTGGACACACAAAAACAGTAAGGGTAAATATTGGGTTGTCTCCCAACAAGCGCTTTTCTTTAATGCCTTTTTAGCTAGGCATGATGATGACAATGATGCTCACATAAAAGATAACAATTGAAACATAACGGGAGCATCATGAAGCATATGACTAGCACATTTAAGTCTAACCCACTTCCTATGCATAGGGATTTTGTGAGAAAACAACTTATGGGAACAATAATCAACTAGCATAGGAAGGTAAAACAAGCATAACTTCCAAACTTTAAGAACGTAGAGAGGAAACTTGATATTATTGCAATTCCTACAAGCATATGTTCCTCTCTCATAATAATTTTCAGTAGCATCATGAATGAATTCAACAATATAACCAGAACCTAAAGCATTCTTTTCATGATATACAAGCATAGAGAATTTACTACTCTCCACATAAGCAAATTTCTTCTCATGAATAGTAGTGGGAGCAAACTCAACAAAATAACTATCATGTGATTGAAAATTAAGATCAAGATGACACGTTTCATGGTTATCATTATTCTTTAAAGCATACGTGTCATCACAATAATCATCATAGATAGGAGGCATGCTTTCATCATAGTAAATTTGCTCATCAAAGCTTGGGTGACAAAAAATATCATCTCCATCAAACATAGCTTCCCCAAGCTTGTGGCTTTGCATATCATTAGCATCATGGGTATTCAGGGAATTCATACTAACAACATTGCAATCATGCTCATCATTCACATATTTTATGCCAAGCATTCTATGTAATTCTTCTTCTAGCACTTGAGCACAATTTTCCTTTCCCTCATTCTCACAAAAGATATTAAAAAGATGAAGCGTATGAGACAAACTTAACTCCATTTTTTTTGTAGTTTTCTTTTATAAACTAAACTAGTGCTAAAACAAGAAACAAAAAGATTCGATTGCAAGATCTAAAGATATACCTTCAAGCGCTAACCTCCCCGGCAACGGCACCAGAAAAGAGCTTGATGTCTACTACACAACCTTCTTGTAGACGTTGTTGGGCCTGCAAGTGCACAGGTTTATAGGACAGTAGCAAATTTCCCTCAAGTGGATGACCTAAAGTTTATCAATCCATAGGAGGCGTAGGATGAAGATGGTATCTCTCAAACAACCCTGCAACCAAATAACAAAGAGTCTCTTGTGTCCCCAACACACCCAATACAATGGTAGATTGTATAGGTGCACTAGTTCAGCGAAGAGATGGTGATACAAGTGCAAAATAGATAGTAGATATAGGTTTTTGTAATCTGAAATAATAAAAACAGCAAGGTAACAAGTGGTAAAAGTGAGCGTAAACGGTATTGCAATGGTAGGAAACAAGGCCTAGGGTTCATACTTTCACTAGTGCAAGTTCTCTCAACAATAATAACATAGATAGATCATATAACAAGCCCTCAACATGCAACAAAGAGTCACTCCGAAGCCACTAATAGCGGAGAACAAACGTAGAGATTATGGTAGGGTACGAAACCACCTCAAAGTTATTCTTTCGGATCAATCTATAAAAGAGTTTGTACTAGAATAACACCTTAAGACACAAATCAACCAAAACCCTAATGTCACCTAGATACTCCATTGTCACCTTAAGTATCTGTGGGCATGATTATACGATATGCATCACACAATCCCAGATTCATCCAACCAACATAAAAGTACTTCAAAGAGTGCCCCAAAGTTTCTATCGAAGAGTCAAGAACGTGTGCCAACCCCTATGCATAGGGTCATGGGCGGAACCCGCAAGTTGGTCACCAAAACATACATCACGAGGCACATGATATCCCATTCTCACCACAGATAAACACAGCAAGACATATATCAAGTGTTCTCATAAAAGACTCAATCTGATAAGATAACCTCAAGAGGGGAAACTCAATTCATCACAAGAGAGTAGAGGGGGAGAAACATCATAAGATCCAACTACAATAGCAAAGCTCGGGATACATGAAGATCGTGCCATAGAGGGAACACGAGAGAGAACACGAGAGAGAGAGAGAGAGAGATCAAACACATAGCTACTGGTACATACCCTCAACCCCGTGGGTGAACTACTCCCTCCTCGTCATGGATAGCGTCGGGATGATGAAGATGGCCATCGGTGATGGGATCCCCCCTCCGGCAGGGTGCCGGGAAGGGCTCCCAAGAGGTTTTTGGTGGCTACAGAGGCTTGCGGCGGCATAACTCCCGATCTATCTTCTCTATGGATGTTTTTAGGGTACGTAGGTATATATGGGTGAAAGAAGTATGTCGGTGGACCGAAGGGGGGGCCACGAGGCAGGGGCGCGCCTCCCACCCTCGTGGGCACCTCCTTTCTTCCCTGACGTGCACTCCAAGTCCATAGGGTTGCTTTCCTTCCAAAAATAACTTCTCTAGTTGATTTCGTTCTGTTTTGACTCCGTCTGATATTCCTTTTCCTCGAAACACTGAAATAGGCATAAAACAACAAATCTGGGATGGGCCTCCGGTAAATAGGTTAGTCCCAAAAATAATATAAAAGTGGATAATAAAGCCCAATATTGCCCAAAACAATAGATAATATAGCATGGAGCATTCAAAAATTATAGATACGTTGGAGACGTATCAATAGTTTACGTGCATTGGACTAAGCTGGAATCCGCAAGCATTCAATTCAAGAGAGAAAACAAAGTAAGATGGGCTCTAGATTAAATCAACAATCATGCATATGAGCGCCACTAAGCATTTTCAATATGGTCTTCTACTCTTGACCCCCAAAGGAAAGAAAAGAAATAAAACTATTTACACGGGAGAGCTCCCAACAAGTAAAACAAGAACGACAAATATTTTTGGGTTTTCATTTTAATTAGTACTACAAGCATGGAAATTAAACTAACTAATTTTTTTGGTTTTTCATAAGGTTTATCAAACACACAAGAAGAAGGCTAGAAAAAGGAAATTAAACTAGCATGGATAATACAATGAAAGAGTATGAGCACCAACAACTAGAATAGTGTGTGAACATGAATGTAAAGTCGGTAGGAAATACGTACTCCCCCAAGCTTAGGCTTTTGGCCTAAATTGGTCTAATGTCAAGGATAGCATGGCTGATATCCGAAGTTATAACCGGGATCGTACTGAGATGCAGCAGCCAATGCCTCCTGAGCTGTGGCATGTTGGCGAGCTGCCTCTTCTCTACCCTCGTGTTCGGCCGCTTCCTCCCTGGTAACAACATATCTTCGTTTTGCCTGGTAATCAAAAAGGGAAGGACCAGGGAGAGTAACATGGACAGCGCGGCGTCTGTCAAAGATTAGTCGATACTGGAGGAATTGTTCATTCCTCACAAGAAAACGGTGCCTGACCATAGCATCAAAATCTAAATAAGCGGCAGGCAACTCTAAATCACCCTCACGAGGAGGTATACCAAGATAATTAGCGACACGGGTCGCATAAATTCTTCCAAATAAATCTCCAGAAATACCATTATTATGCAACCTACGTGCGACTATTGCCCCCAAGTTGTAATCTTTATTATCTAATACAGCACTCTTGAGGACACAAAGATCGGGGACACACATGTGACATGCTTCATCTTTACCATTAATGCATCTACCAATGAAGAGAGCAAAATAATGCATAGCAGGAAAATGAATGCTCCCTATGGTAGCTTGGGCTATATCCCTAGATTCTCCCACAGTGATACTAGCAACAAAGTCTCTAAATTTAGATTTGCGGGGTTCATTAACATTACCCCACTGTGGGACTTTGCAAGCAGCTGTAAAGTCTTCTAAGTCCATGGTATAAGATTGATCGTAAATATGAAACATGACACTTTGATAATTACGCGAAGATGAAAATTTAAACCTTCTCACGAATGAATCAGTTAGATAGTAGTACTGAGGACACTTATCTTGCATGAAGTCCTCAAGATCGGCGTTACGCACATATGCGTCAAATTCATCCTTGATGCCTGCATTGATCATAAACTCTCCTGATGGCCACTCACAAGCTCGTACCTCAGCTTCCCTTGGTGGTTCGTCGTCTTGCTCACACATTGCATGCCTAGGTCCTTTCTTTGTTGAGGAAGCACCTTGGTATATTTTCCTGGACATATTTCTCCCTCTAAAAAATTTCTGAAATTTTTAGTAACTTCAAAATAAAAATAAATAAAACTAAACAAGATTGGTAGCAACTACTCCTACAAGTGCCTGGAGCCTATATCATGCATTAGAATCACTTGGGACCTCATAAATTTGACATGCAAGCTCAAGAACAGGGTCACCTATGCAGCAAAAATTTGCAATGAATAAAGCACTAGAACAAAAACTAATTGGACCAATGGAGGAGTCACATACCAAGCAACAATCTCCCAAAGCAGTTTTGTGAATGGAGCTTTGAGCAAGGAGATCGAAAATCGCAGCAAAACGAGCTAGAACTCGTGCTTGAGCTGGATGGGGACTTTTTTTGGGATGAGGACGAAGTGTAAGGGTGCAGGAATAAGTGGAGGGGGGCCATTATGGGCCCACGAGACAGGGGGGTGCGCCCAGGGAGTGTGGGCGCGCCCTCCAGCCTCGTGGCCAGGTGCTTGCCACCCTACAGTGTTCTCAGTGCCTAAAATCCTCAAATATTCCATAAAATCATACTAAATTTGCAGGGCATTTGGAGCACTTTTATTTTCGGGATATTTGTTACTGCATGGATAATTCAGAAAACAGACAGATAATACTATTTTTGCTTTATTTATTCTAAATAACCGAAAGTAAAAAGAGGGTATAGAAGGTTGTGCCTTCTAGTTTCATCCATCTCATGATCATCAAAAGGAATCCACTAACAAGGTTGATCAAGTCTTGTTAACAAACTCATTCCAAATAACATGAAACCGGAGAAATTTCGAATAGACGAGACGAATCCGGATACGTAGCCCATTCGTCCTCCACACATCCCTAGCATAGCGAACACACAACATTTCACGTCCGGTTCATCTGTCCAAAAACTCAAAACACCGGGGATACTTTCCCGGATGTTTTCCTCCTTCGCTGGTATCACCTACTATCGCATTAGATCACACCTAGCACCATTTATTTCCATGCTATGCTTTGTGATATTTATTGTTTCTTCCCCCTCTTCTCTCCATTAGACTTTGAGACCGACACCACTGCTGCTGCCTTGATCGACTACGAAGTTGACTACACCTCCTTCTTGCCAGAGCAACCAGGCAAGCCCCCCCCTTGATCACCAGATATCGCATATTCTTCTCTCTACTGCTTGCATTAGAGTAGTGTAGTATGTTACTATTCGGTTACTCCTATTCTGTTGCATAGCCTGTCATTGTTGCTACAGTTGTTGATACCTTACCCGCAATCCTAAATGCTTAGTATAGGATGCTAGTTTATCATAAGTGGCCCTACATTCTTGTCAGTCTCCCTTGCTATACTATCGGGCCGTGATCACTCGGGAGGTGATCACGGGTATATACTATACATATATACATACTATACAGATGGTGACTAAAGTCGGGTCGGCTCATTGAGTACCCGCAAGTGATTTGGATAAGGGGGCTGAAAGGATAGGTGGCTCCATCCCGGTAGAGGTGGACCTGGGTTCCCGACGGCCCCCGACTGTTACCTTGTGGCGGAGCGACAGGGCAGGTTGAGACCACCTAGGAGACAGGTGGGCCTGGCCCTGGTCGGCGTCTGCAGTTACTTCAAAATAACACGCTTAACTAGATCTTTGTATTTGATCTGAGTCTGGCCACTGGCCTATATGCACTAACCAACTACGCAGGAACAGTTATGGGCACTCGACGTCGTGGTATCAGCCGAAGCCTTCTTGACATCAGCGACTAAGCGGCGCACGCCGGGTTGGACCGCGTGACGCAACTTCCTTTGTAATGGAGGTTGCTAGGTCTTCTCACCGGTCGCGTACGCAATGTGCAGGTGTGCAATGGGCGATGGGCCCAGACCCCTACGCGCATAGGATTTAAACTGGCGTGCTGACCTCTCTGTTGTGCCTAGGTGGGGCTGCGACGTGTTGATCTTCCAAGGCCGGTCATGACCCAGGAAAGTGTGTCCGGCCAAAGGGGATCGAGCGTGTTGGGAAATGTGGTGCACCCCTGCAGGGAAGTTGATCTATTCGGATAGCTGTGTCCCTCGGTAAAAGGACAACCCGGAGTTGTACCTTGACCTTATGACAACTAGAACCAAATACTTAATAAAACACACCCAGACAAGTTCCAGAGACATCCCGGTGGTCGCTTTCCCACAAGGCAACAAGGGGAGGATCGCCGGGTAGGATTATGCTATGTGATGCTACTTGGAGGACTTCAGTCTACTCTCTTCTACATGCTGCAAGACGGAGGCTGCCAGAAGCGTAGTCTTTGATAGGACTAGCTATCCCCCTCTTATTCTGGCATTCTGCAGTTCAGTCCACCGATATTGCCTCTTTACACATATACCCATGCATATGTAGTGTAGATCCTTGCTTGCGAGTACTTTGGATGAGTACTCACGGTTGTTTTGTTCCCTCTTTTCCCCCTTTTCCTCTTCTTCCCGGATGTCGCAACCAGACGTTGAAGCCCAGGAGCCAGATGCCACCATCGACGATGACTCCTACTACACTGGAGGTGTCTACTACTACGTGCAGGCCACTAACGACGGCCAGGAGTAGTTTAGGAGGATCCCAGGAAGGAGGCATGCGCCTCTTTCGATCTGTATCCCAATTTGTGCTAGCCATCTTATGGCAACTTGTTTAACTTATGTCTGTACTCAGATATTATTGCTTCTGCTGACTCGTTTATGTCAAGCACTTGTATTCGAGCCCTCGAGGCCCCTGGCTTGTAATATGATGCTTGTATGACTTATTTTATTTTTAGAGTTGTGTTGTGATATCTTCCTGTGAGTCCCTGATCTTGATCGTACACATTTGCATGCATGATTAGTGTATGATTGAATCGGGGGCGTCACACCGTGCACCGACACAACACTACCAGAACCACGACCACCAAGCACCATACCCACGGGGAAGCCCGCGAGCACATCCCGGGCCAAGCCCGACCTCTCCTACCCGAAGCAAAGGCTCTGATCCGCCCTGGGCCCTAGTCAGGTGATAACCCACAAGTATAGGGGATCATAACAGTTTTCGAGGGTAGAGTATTCAACCCAAATTTATTGATTCTACACAAGGGGAGTCAAAGAATATTCTCAAGTATTAGTAGCTGAGTTGTCAATTCAACCACACCTGAAAGACTTAATATCTGCAGCAAAGTAGTATGAAAGTAACGGTAATCGTGGCAAAAGTAACAGTGGCAGTTTTGTAGCAGTCATAACAGTGGCAACGGAGAAGTAACTTAACAAATATCAATATGTTAAAAATTCATAGGCAATGGATCAATGATGGATAATTATGTCAGATGCAATTCGTCATGCAATAGTTATAACATAGGGTGACACAGAACTAGTTCCAGTTCATCAATGTAATGTAGGCATGTATTCCGAATATAGTCATACGTGCTTATGTAAAAGAACTTGCATGACATCTTCTGTCCTACCCTCCCGTGGCAGCGGGGTCATATTGGAAACTAAGGGATATTAAGACCTCCTTTTAATAGATTATCAGACCAAAGCATTAGCACTTAGTGAATACATGAACTCCTCAAACGACAGTCATCACCGGGAAGTGTCCCGACTATTGTCACTCCGGGGTTTGCCGGATCATAACACGTAGTAGGTGACTATAACTTGCAAGATAGGATCAAGAACTCACATATATTCATGAAAACATAATAGGTTCAGATCTGAAATCATGGCACTCGGGCCCTAGTGACAAGCATTAAGCATGGCAAAGTCATAGCAACATAAATCTTAGAACATAATGGATACTAGGGATCAAACCCTAACAAAACTAACTCGATTACATGGTAAATCTCATCCAACCCATCACCGTCCAGCAAGCCTACGATGGGATTACTCACGCACGGCGGTGAGCATCATGAAATTGGTGATGGAGGATTGTTGATGATGACGATGGCGACGGATTCCCCTCTCCGGAGCCCCGAACAGACTCCAGATCAGCCCTCCAGAGGAAGAAGAGGGCTTGGTGGCGGCTCCGTATCGTAAAACGTGATGAATACTTTTCTCTATTTTTTTCTCCCCGAACCTGAATATATAGAGTTGGAGTTAAGGTCGGTGGAGGTCCAGGGGACCCACGAGGCAGGGGCGCGCCCTGCACCCTCATGGACAGGGAGTGGGCCCTCTTCTGTTGATTCTTTCGCCAATATTTTTTACTAATTCCAAAACGTGACTCCATGGAGCTTCAGGTCATTCCGAGAACTTTTATTTCTGCACAAAATAACACCATGGCAATTCTGCTGAAAACAGCGTCAGTCTGGGTTAGTTCCATTCAAATCATGCAAGTTAGAGTCCAAAACAAGGGCAAAAGTGTTTGGAAAAGTAGATACGTTAGAGATGTATCATCAGGCCCGCCCGGGCATGAACCCTAGATCTGAGCCATCCAACCGACACACATCCAGGAGAAGGAGGTCACCACCGCCGCCCCGTGCCGCCTGCGAAACCACCGCTGCCACACCGCCCTAGCACACCAGGCCCGCACCGCCCCCTACCCAGCTGAGGCACTCACATCGAAGCCGGACAAGGCCCACCAACGCTAGCCACCACGCTCGCAAGGCAGAGCCGCAGCAACCAGTCGAGAGCACCTAGGCTTGTGCCGCCTGCCAGACAAGCTGGCCGCCATGGCTAGGCCACTCCACCCGCCCTCCGCCCGACGACCCAGCGCCACCCGGGCACGCTGCTCCCAGCCCTCGCCGTAGGAGACCACCACGCACCAGATCCACGGCCGCCACAGTCCGCCCCGCATGAACCACAGCCATCCATGCTGCTCGAAGCGCGGCCATCGCGCCAGTGCAGTCCCGTACGCCAGCGTGCCGTAGCACCGTGGCGCCCGACGCCCGCACCGTGCCCCTCCCTGTCTCTCCGGCCAGTGTCGCTCCCGTGCCCGCGGAGGAACGAGAGAGCCCCGCCGCCCCCGGCTCCGGTTAGGCTTTGCCCAGCCGAGCCCCTTGGCGGCGGGGGGGGGAGGAGGAGGGTAGCTGGTGGCGGAGCTTGAGGTGCCCCCCCGGCCACCTCACGGGTGGCGGCGCGAGAGGGGATAAGGTGGAGCGGGAGGGGATCCTGCACATCTTGCCACAACTTCCACGAATGTCATTTCATGAAGAAAGTTTGCAAGCACTGAAAACATTTGTCAAAGTTCAGCACAATAAAACTCAAACTTTTGTCACGAGCTCAAATGAGCTTGTGAGGAGAGGATAACTTTTGAGCCTGAAGTCTCTAGACTGACATTTGAAGATTCTTCACAAGATTGGATTTTTCTTTGGTGCTATCCAGTGGACGGATTTCACGTTCGGGCATTCATTTGTCCATGTACTGATTAAAATAAGTCACTAAATGTTGGTAATACATAGTACCCGTGAATTATTATTTTAGAACAGGGGTACTAGGATCTAGAAGAAGATTTATCTTTGTATATGTGATGTGTTTGTTCCTTGATGATGGAGTACTCGAAACAATGGTTTTTCTCCAATAATAAAGGCGCTTTTTATTAACTCAAATGTAGCATCGAGAGGATAGAACTTGAAACGATGATGCCCATTGGAACGAAATCCGCATCACACCATGGGTACTTGACGCTAACTATGCACTTGATGCCTTGATGGTTGAGCTGGTTAGACTCCAAAATTGCTCCTCCATACATGAGTTGTACCATGCAAAGAAAAGGGAGGAAAACAACAAGGAAAGTTATACCATGCCCGGTGTCATAACCTTGAGTCGTAAGGCTTTGCACAGTCCCCCGTCCCCCATGCCTCTCCCACGAGCGGCCCGGGCAGAACCCTAGATCGCCGCCGCCGCTCCCCTTTCTCGCCTTTCTTCTCCCTCGCCGTCGCTGCTACATCTTGAGCTAGCGTTGGTTTTCCCCAAAGAGGAGAGGGTGATGCAGCAAGTGTAGCATAAGTATTTCCCTCAGTTTTGAGAACCAAGGTATCAATCCAGTAGGAGGCTCCTCAAAAGTCCCACGCACCTACACAAACAAATTGAGAACTCGCAACCAACGCAATAAAGGGGTTGTTAATCCCTTCACGGCCACTTACGAAAGTGAGATCTGATAGAGAGATAATAATATATTTTTGGTATTTTGTCATATAGATGCAAAAAGTAAAGATGCAAATAAAAGTAGATTGCAAGCAAATATGATAAGAGATAGACCCGGGGGCCATAGGTTTCACTAGAGGCTTCTCTTGAGATAGCATAAGTATTACGATGGGTGAACAAATTACTGTCGAGCAATTGATAGAAAAGCGCATAGTTATGAGATTATCTAGGCATGATCATGTATATAGGCATCACATCCATAACAAGTAGACCGACTCCTGCCTGCATCTACTACTATTACTCCACACATCGACCGACTCCTGCCTGCATCTAGAGTATTAAGTTCATAAGAACAGAGTAACACATTAAGCAAGATGACATGATGTAGAGGGATAAACTCATGCAATATGATATAAACCCCATCTTGTTATCCTCGATGGCAACAATACAATACATGTCTTGCAACCCTTTCTGTCACTGGGTAAGAACACCGCAAGATTGAACCCAAAGCTAAGCACTTCTCCCATGGGAAGAAAGACCAATCTAGTAGGCCAAACCAAACTGATAGTTCAAAGAGACTTGCAAAGATAACTCAATCATACATAAAAGAATTCAGAGAAGATTCAACTATTATTCATAGATAAACTTGATCATAAACCCACAATTCATCGGATCTCGACAAACACACCGCAAAAAGAGATTACATTGAATAGATCTCCACAAGAGAGGGGGAGAACATTGTATTGAGATCCAGAAAGAGAGAAGAAGCCATCTAGCTAATAAATATGGACCCGTAGGTCTATGGTAAACTACTCACAACTCATCGGAGGGGCAAGGATGTTGATGTAGAAGCCCTCCATGGTCGATTCCCCCTCCGGTAGAGTGCCGGCGAAGGCTCCAAGATGGGATCTCGCGGATACAGGAGGTTATGGCGGTGGAAATTGTGTTTCGTGGTGCTCCTGGATGTTTTCGGGGTCTGTATGTATATATAGGAGGAAGAAGTACGTCGGTGGCCGCCCGAGGAGCCCACGAGACAGGGGGCGCACCCTACAGCGGGGGGCACGGCCCCCTATCTCGTGGGGCCCTCGGAAGCTTCTTGACTTGCACTCCAAGCTCTTCGGATCATGTTCATTCCCAAAATCACGCTCCCAAAGGTTTCATTCCGTTTGGACTCCGTTTGATATTCCTTTTCTTCGAAATACTGAAATAGGGAAAAATAGCAATACAGGCTGGGCCTCCGGTTAGTAGGTTAGTCCCAAAAATGATATAAATGTGTAAAATAAAGCCCATAAACATCCAAAAGGGGTAATATAATAGCATGGAACAATCAAAAATCATAGATACGTTGGAGACGTATCAAGCATCCCCAAGCTTAATTCCTGCTCGTCCTCGAGTAGGTAAATGATAAAAAAAGAAATTTTTGATGTGGAATGCTACCTAGCATAATTCATAATACGATTTTCTTTATTGTGGCATGAATGTTCAGATCCAAATGAATACAAAATAAATGTTCATATTGATAAAAGAAATAGTAGCACTTCAAGCATACTAATCAACGCAATCATGTCTTCTCAAAATAACATGGCAAAAGAAAGTTCATCCCTACAAAATCATATAGTTAGGCTATGCTTCATTTTCGTCACACAAAGATGTTCCCAACTTCTATACCCCCGATGACAAACCAAGGAATTGTTTCATACTTAAATAATCTCAAACTTTTTCAACCTTCACGCAATACATGAGCGTGAGCCATGGATATAGCACTATGGGTGGAATAGAATATGATGATGGGAATTGTGTGGAGAAGACAAAAAAGGAGAAAGTCTCACATTGACGAGGATAATCAACGGGCTATGGAGATGCCCATCAATTGATGTCAACATGAGGAGTAGGATTGCCATGCAACTGATGCACTAGAGCTATAAATGAATGTTCAACAAAAGAAAACTAGTGGGTGTGCATCCAACTTGCTTGCTCACGAAGACCTAGGGCATTTGAGGAAGCCCGTCGTAGGAATATACAAGCCAAGTTCTATAATGAAAAATTCCCACTAGTATGAAAAGGAGAACTTATGAGACTCACTATATGAAGAACAAGGTGCTACTTTGAAGCACAAGTGTGGAAAAAGAGATAGTAACATTGCCCTTTTTTTCTTTTTTCTTTTTTTCTTTTTTTTTCTTTTAGGCCTTTCTTTTCTTTTCTTTTTGGCCTTTCTTCCCCTTTTTTTCTTTTTTTTTCTTTTGGGCCTTTCTTTTCTTTTCTTTTTGGCCTTTGAATGTTCTAATAATGATGATCATCACACTTTTATTTGATTACAACATATGAATTACAACTCGAAACTAGAACAAGATATGACTCTATATGAATGCCTTCGGCGGTGTACCGGGATGGTGCAATGAATCAAGAGTGACATGTATGAAAAATAATGCATCGTGGATTTGCCACAAATACGATGTCAACTACATGATCATGCAATGGCAATATGACAAAAGTAAAGTATGTCATGATGATGATGAACGGAACGGTGAAAAGTTGCATGGCAATATATCTCGGAATGGCTATGGAAATGCCATAATAGGTAGGTATGGTGGCTGTTTTGAGGAAGATATAGGGAGGTTTATGTGTGATAGAGTGTATCATATCACGGGGTTTGGATGCACCGGCGAAGTTTGCACCAACTCTCGAGGTGAGAAAGGGCAATGCACGGTACCAAAGAGGCTAGCAAAGGCGGAAAGGTAAAAGTGCGTATAATTCATGGACTCAACATTATTCAAAAGAACTCATATACTTATTGCAAAAATTTAGAAGTCGAAAATACCATCGCTCGTCCCCGACCGCCACTCATAAGGATGCACAAGCCAGGTACACTTCATGTTTCAAATTTGTTACACAACTTTAACCAGACGTGCATGCTACGGGACTTACTAACTTCAACACAAGCATTCTTTAAATTCATAATCACCCAACTAGCATGACTTTAATATCACTACCTCCATATCTCAAAACAATTATCAAGTATCAAGTTGATCATAGCATCCAATTCACTTCCTATGGTAGTTTTTATTATACCCAACTTGGATGTTCATCATTCTAGGACCAACTTTATAACCATAGCAAATACCATGATATTCTAAAAGACTCTCAAAATAATATAAGTGAAGTATGAGAGACTATCAATTTCTTCAAAATTAAGACACCACCGTGCTCTAAAAGATATAAGTGAAGCACTAGAGCAAAAACTATCAAGCTCAAAAAGATATAAGTGAAACACATAGAGTATTCTAGCAAATCCTAATAAAATAGGCTTCTCCCAAAAGGTGTGTACAGAAAGGATGATTGTGGTAAACTAACAAGCAAAGACTAATATAACACACGACGCTCCAAGCAAAACACATATCATGTAGCAAATAAAAATATAGCTCCAAGTAAAGTTACCAATGAACGAAGACGAAAGAGGGGATGCCTTCCCGGGGCATCCCCAAGCTTAGGATTTTGGCTATCCTTGAATATCTTGGGGTGCCATGGGAATCCCCAAGCTTAGGCTCTTGCCACTCCTTATTCCATAGTCCATAAAAGCTTTACCCAAAACTTGAAAACTTCACAACACAAAACTCAACAGGAAATCTTATAAGCTCCGTTTGTGAAAGAAAACAAAACCACTACATAAGGTGCTGCCATGAATTCATTCTTTATTTATTTTGGTGTTAAACCTACTGTATTCCAACTTCCTTATGGTTTATAAACTAATTTACTAGTCATAGATGCATTGAAATAAGCAAACAACACACGAAAAACAGAATCTGTCAAAAACAGAACAGTCTGTAGCAATCTGTAACTAACGCAAACTTCTGGAATTCTAAAAATCCTACCAAAATAGGAAGTACTGGAAAATTTGTCTATTGATCAGCAGCAAAAAAGAATCAATGCAAAATTACGTTTCTGTGATTTATTAAAAAAAATCTCGTGAGCGCAAAGTTTCTGTTTTTCAGCAGAATCAAATCAACTATCATCGTAGTTTATCCTATAGGTTCTACTTGGCACAAACACTAACTAAAAGATAAAAACACATCTAAACAGAGAGTATATGCAAGATTTATTCCTAAACAGGAGCAAAAAAACAAAAAACATAAAGAAAAATTGGGTTGCCTCCCAACTAGCGCTATCATTTAACGCCCCTAGCTAGGCATAAAAGCAAAGATAGATCTAACTAGTGCCATCTTTGGAAAAAGAGGATCTCCTTTCTATGGCATTCATTCTTCTATTCAAAGTAAGCACATGGCCATTAATGGAAGAAGTAAGATTAAGCACATTACGGAAGTTTGCCTCCAAACTAGACTTCATCTCTTTAATAATTTCATTTTGATAAAAGCACAAGAGAGTAGTTGATTCAACCTTATCATTCAAAGGGTGCCCAAATATGGTTTTCATTTTTTCATAAGTATCTATAGCATCCCTTTCAAGAAAACTTCCTTCAAAAATAGAATCTAAAACTTGTTTAAAAGAAGCGGGCAAGCCAACATAAAAACTCTTTAAGTAATCTTTAATTTGATATTGTGGCACATAGCTAGCCCGAATTCTTAATAACCTATCCCAAGCATCTTTTAAAGACTCATCAAGTAAATAACGAAAAATTCCAGAGTCATCCTCATCAAAATTATTCAAGCTCTCATTGGAGACCCCGGTGGGTCTTATAGTGTCATTATTCATGAGCTTAGAGAGGACAGATGGGTTGTCCAAGGCACTAGAGCTCGGGAGAAAACCCTTAGTTCTTTTTGACTCGGCCATGGCAAAGGGAAGGCAAACGGAAAAGAGAGAAGGAGATTGCGAAAGAGAGGGCGAATAAAACGGCAAGGGTGAAGTGGGGGAGAGGAAAACGAGAGGCAAATAATATAAATGCGAGGGAGATGGGTTTGTGATGGGTACTTGGTATGTCTTGACTTGAGCGAAGACCTCCCCGGCAACGGCGCCAGAAATCCTTCTTGCTATGTCTTGAGCTAGCGTTGGTTTTCCCCGAAGAGGAGAGGGTGATGCAACAAGTGTAGAGTAAGTATTTCCCCTAGTTTTGAGAACCAAGGTATCAATCCAGTAGGAGGCTCCTCAAAAGTCCCACGCACCTACACAAACAATCTGAGAACTCGCAACCAACGCAATAAAGGGGTTGTCAATCCCTTCACGGCCACTTACGAAAGTGAGATCTGATAGAGAGATAATAATATATTTTTGGTATTTTGTAATATAGATGCAAATAAAAGTAGATTGAAAGCAAATATGATAAGAGATAGACCTGGGGGCCATAGGTTTCACTAGAGGCTTCTCTCAATATAGCATAAGTATTACGGTGGGTGAACAAATTACTGTCGAGCAATTGATAGAAAAGTGCATAGTTATGAGATTATGTAGGCATGATCATGTATATAGGCATCACATCCATAACAAGTAGACCGACTCCTGCCTGCATCTACTACTATTACTCCACACATCGACCGACTCCTGCCTGCATCTAGAGTATTAAGTTCATAAGAACGGAGTAACGCATTAAGCAAGATGACATGATGTAGAGGGATAAACTCATGCAATATGATATAAACCCCATCTTGTTATCCTCGATGGCAACAATACAATACGTGTCTTGCAACCCTTTCTGTCACTGGGTAAGAACACCGCAAGATTGAACCCAAAGCTAAGCACTTCTCCCATGGCAAGAAAGACCAATCTAGTAGGCCAAACCAAACTGATAATTCGAAGAGACTTGCAAAGATAACTCAATCATACATAAAAGAATTCAGAGAAGATTCAAATATTATTCATAGATAAACTTGATCATAAACCCACAATTCATCGGATCTCGACAAACACACCGCAAAAAGAGATTACATCGAACAGATCTCCACAAGATAGGGGGAGAACATTGTATTGAGATCCAAAAAGAGAGAAGAAGCCATCTAGCTAATAACTATGGACCCGTAGGTCTGTGGTAAACTACTCACAACTCATTGGAGGGGCAAGGATGTTGATGTAGAAGCCCTCCGTGGTCCATTCCCCCTCCGGCAGAGTGCCGGCGAAGGCTCCAAGATGGGATCTCGCACATACAGGAGGTTACGGCGGTGGTAATTGTGTTTCGTGGTGCTCCTGGATGTTTTCGGGGTCCATAGGTATATATAGGAGGAAGAAGTACGTCGGTGGCCGCCCGAGGGGCCCACGAGACAGGGGGCGCGCCCTACAGGGGGGGCGCGGCCCCCTATCTCGTGGGGCCCTCGAAAGCTTCTTGACTTGCACTCCAAGCTCTCCGGATCATGTTCGTTCCAAAAATGACGCTCCCAAAGGTTTCATTCTGTTTGGACTCCGTTTGATATTCCTTTTCTTCAAAATACTGAAATAGGCAAAAAACAGCAATACGGGTTGGGCCTCCGGTTAGTAGGTTAGTCCCAAAAATGATATAAATGTGTAAAATAAAGCCCATAAACATCCAAAAGGGGTAATATAATAGCATGGAACAATCAAAAATTATAGATACGTTGGAGACATATCAGCCGCCAGGGGACGCCGCCGGGCAAAGCCCAAGCGTGCGTCGGTGGCGGAGGGGCTCCCTCCCCCCTCGCGAGGCTCCTGGGCGGCGCGGGGCGGCCGGCCCTCGTGGCGGCACTCGGCTCGGCAGAAGGTCGGGCCGTCGGCTGATCTGGGCGGGGCTCCCCTACTTGGTGGCGTTGCGGCGCTGCCGGTGGCGTGGTCTGCGCGGGGCGGCGAGCGCGCGGGCTCCTCCTCATCCCGATCTGATGGCGTCGCGGTGGCACCGGCGCTTGGGCGTGCTGCGGGGTACGCGAGGGTGGTAGGCGCACGTCTTCCTCCTCGATCTGATGGCTCCACAGTGGCGCCAGTGCTCGGGCGGTTGGCTTCGGCAAGCGGCGGCGGGCGCTGGGCTCTCGGAGGAGCTCCGGCGTGTGCAAGCGGCGGCGGTCCCTGTGTGCGGTCGGCGGCTCCGTCTCTGACCCGGACGGCATGGGGGATGGCGGCGGCCCGGCGTGGCCGGTGATCTGGATGTGGTGGTGCTGGCGGCTCGCTAATATGCCGGTACTCCGGGGTCTGCCTGGTGGTGCTGGTGGTGACGGCGGCCCGGGCACGAGAGTTGGATCCCTTCGAACTGATATGGGTGAAAACTTGCCTTCGGCTCCTGCTAAGGCCGGCGGTGGCGGCGCTATCTGCGTCGTTCCCTTCTTGAAGGCATCGCCGTGGAGAAGTTCAAGGCCACTCTCTGCTACCTCCGGGCGAAACCCCAGATTGGACGATCGAATGACGGCGGCGCTCTAGTGTCGCTCCTCCCTTGGGGGCGTCATTTTTGGAGGTACACACGTGATCGAGGGACCAGAAAACGGTTTCTTTGGTGGAGCGGTGCTTCATCATACACACTGATGGCGATGGATCTTGACGGCGTGGCGCAGTGCAGATTCGGAGTTCGCTGTGGGAGGATGGACTCGCATAGGAGGACGACGCTGTCGGGCGTCGTGGTGGCGTCGATGGCAAAGAGACCTGGCACGGTACATGCAATAGTACAGCTCTGAAAATGGATTGGTGGCAGGTGGCTGCGGCGGCCTCATACCCGGCAGGCGTCCTGGTTGAGGAGTGCCCCGGACTGGTAGGTGCCCCATACTAAACCTGGGCAAACATCAGGCCGGGCTTGTAAAAGCCCGACCTTCATTTCTCAAGCCCGAGCCCGGCCCAAAGCCCGAAATACTCCCTGATTTCAAGCCCGAGCCCGGCCTAAAATCAAGCCCGAAGCCCGAAAGCCCGGCCCGAACGCTGTTTTTTAGATCGTGTACGTGCAAGCCCGGCCCGAAAAATAGAAAAAGAGAAGCCCGAGCCCGGCGAGAACTACCTTTTGGGCTGCAAAACAAAGCCCGAGCCCGGCCCGGGTGTTTCGGGCCGGGCTCGGGCCGGGTCGTCGGGCCGGGCTGCCCATGCCCGGGTTTACCCCATACCCGGCAGACGTCTTGGTTGGGACCTCATATCTTAGATGTTTAGGTTTGGTTGTGATGTCTGTTTGGTCTTAGGCCCAGACTATCTGCGCCCCTTCATCAATTGGATATGTGTAGCGACAGTTGTTGCTTAGACGGTGGCTTTAGTCTTGCTGTTGTATGGCTTTGTAAGGTCTTGTGAGAATAATTAATAAAATGACCATATGCATCGCCCAGATGCAGAAGTCGGAGGTCATCCTCCTTTTTTAAAAAAATGTGGCCAATACATTAAGCTCATATCAAGATGGCTCAAAGGTAGGAGTTCACCTTGGTAAAATTCCGTTGAGCTTGCCTCGCAAGAAGTTGGTGAGTCCAAGTGTGGGGTACAAAACACACATTATAATTCATCCATATGTAACACAAGTTGTCGTTTGAGCCTACACATGTACAGGATAAAGATAAAGCAAACAATGTGTTCGCATGATAGTAGCAAACATGTGCATTATATATACGGTGTATGTGCATGGCATATGTCATGACACCTTGCATTGTTATTGTTGAGTGTAACAGTCAGTGAGCTTAGAACAAGTATAGTAGTAGTCTTATAGCCCGCCTACGTGGCACCTTTACCTACGTAGAGGAGAGACATGAAAAGTAAAGGGAGTGGACTCTCACACAATAGTTTGTGTCTACATATGCTCCTAGGCAAATACAATAAATATGAAGAAAGAGAAATAGAGAAGGTGGAGAAAAGTAGTATTCTTACAGCCAAATTTATAGCAAACCTTATTATATAAATGATTTATAGCTTTAATTTTTTGCAAAAAAGACTCAAATATATTATAAAGGTTCACTAGAAGTACCAAGCATCCCAAACACAATAAAAGTTACATCGGGGTATCTGGACCACCGAACAACTACTGTCGTCGTCGTCGTCGTCGTCAGAATGAGCTGTCGACGCGCCGATGTTGCCGCTCCCATAGCGGGGTCGGCCTGACCTTGTCGCTGACACCTGGGAAGCCTTCATGCATGTGTCCAAAGGACCTGCGCCTTAGAGCCGTAGCCATCGCCGTTGAACCCTTGATCTGAAGAAGCCATCACTAAACCTCGCTGGCACGTATGCATGCAAGAAATCCTAGCCCCTCTCTCCTGGGGATTTGGAAGAATCTACATTGAACTTGAGAAGGACCAAAACCTGAAAGACTGACTCAAAAAAAAAGCATCGTCATCCGTCCAAGCACCATCCATATGAGCACAAAAAAACCTAACATATATACTAGCCACCGGCCAGCGGCCACCGGAGTGGCTAAAGGAGGAGAGGAGAATCCATGGGCTCACCGACAAATATCAAAGAGAGGAAGGTTTTGCCCTAGTCACCTTGCGAGAGAGGGAAAAAAGATTTGGCGAAAAAAGTATACTTGATAATGATAGTTTTATCATATAGCCAACAACCGCCGGTGAAGTGCAATTTTGACTATCGAGGCAGCAATTTGTGACCTTCCGTTTTTGTTATTATTGTGTTGAGAGGTGGTTTGAGCATGCTATTTGCAGAACAATAGTCGATAAATGGTTGATTTAGTGAAATGGACGCACGTGACGCCGGTGATCAGAATATTGTTGGCTTGGTATGATCTAATTGTCTTCTAGGCCTTAAAAACTACTCCCTTCATTCACAAATATAATATGTTTTGCCTATTTGTATACGGACTGAAATGAGTGAACAAACATACTAAAAATGTGTTTATATACATCTGATTTATAAAAAAGTTAGAACATCTTATATCTGTGAACGAGGCAGTACTACTTAATTTGCCATGGCCTTACTTATTTAATTTGCCATGCATTGTTATGCATGCAAATTTTATACTAACTTGCATCCATGGTCGGTACGACCGCGTAACATATATATATCCTTTGGCTCCTGCCTAATCGATCAGAGTATCTTTGCTTGGTATGACTTTATCGTCAGCATCAGCCTAAAAGAACACTTAATTCACATGCATGCAATTTTATACAACCACCTGCGAAAAGTTGTATTACTCCTTTGTCATTTCGGACTCTTCGTTCCATTGTGCATGTTGAAATTTATGTATATATGCGCGTTGTGTGCACCTTCGTTTGCAGAGACTGGGATTAAACTCTTTTAAGGTTGTGTATCTTCTTGATACGAGGTGAGATTTACAACAACAACAAAAACTTTCATGATCGAGCTCTATACTTTTTTTCATAATAAAAAAAACAGAGTAG
Organism: Triticum aestivum; assembly: GCF_018294505.1. Classification (NCBI taxonomy): domain Eukaryota; kingdom Viridiplantae; phylum Streptophyta; class Magnoliopsida; order Poales; family Poaceae; genus Triticum; species Triticum aestivum. The sequence continues at coordinate 158,992,182 of NC_057798.1, read as the reverse complement.
AAAGCAAAAGGCGCAATTGCAAGTACAGACAATTGCATGGCACATTAAGTAGGGTGTTTAGGTCCAATGCGATAATGAAATCATGCCAATACATAATACTCTGTCGTAAGTTTGTGTAGCGTCGATCTGCGGGATGCAACAAAAATAAGGATGTATAGTGCTACGCCGGCGTACCAACCATGCGTGCATTTCACTCTCCGGCCACTGAATCAAACCAAGTATAGTGGTGATTCCCGCTCTATAAATAGAGCGCATGCTCGAGTTCCCTCCCCTCTCAACACAACAGCAACAAGAACACCGATCGTCCCAAGAACACAAGGTCACGAGCTGCTCACTCGATACCGCACTTCAGCCAGCTGCAGCTTAATTAAGCTCAGCGAGAGTTGCAATGACGACAATGCAAGCCCCAGCGGCATCTTCCAAGATGGTGCTCGTGATGTTCCTGCTCGCCTTGGACTTGGCGGGGGCAGCCGCCGACAGTAGCCGGAGGAGGCTCGTCTCCAGCAGCTCCGACGAGCCGTGCAAGCAGATGACGCTCTACCTCCACGACATCCTCTACAACGGCACCTTCTTCGGCATGCTGGTGGTGTTCGACGACCTGGTCACGGAGGGGACAGCGCTACCGGTCGGGGACGAGGAGCCGGCGGCGCGCGCGCAGGGTTTCTACTTCTACGACAAGAAAGAATCGTACAACGCATGGTTCACCTTCTCCCTCGTGTTCGACTCCAAGGCGTACAAGGGCACCCTCAACCTCATGGGCGCCGACCTCATGGACGACGAGACGCGCGACCTCTCCGTCGTCGGCGGCACCGGTGACTTCTTCATGGCGCGCGGCATCGCCACCATCCGCACCGACGCCACCGAGGGCTACTTCTACTTCCGCCTCAAGATGGACATCAAGCTCTACGAGTGCTACTTCTGATCTGATAAGTTATCAAGATGGTTTATAAATCGCACGCACGCGTGTGCCGATAAGGATCAAGGAGTGATGTTGGTGCTGTTGTTTTTCTTTGTGTGATGAGTTGCATGCATGGGCATGTGAATTTTGTGCCATTCCTGTATGTTTCACGCCCACAAGAGTTTTAACCGTATGATGTTTTATTCTGCTTATTTATGGAAAATCTATTTATACATTTACATGGTCGATACTTTTCTTTTGACAATTTGTTTCACCGCACAAGAATTTTAACCGTATGGCTATCACTAGATGCGCCACAAAGATGCCAATGCTCGCAAGTGGGCCGCTCCGGCCCGAGATCCGAACGGATCGGGTCTCGGTGGTTTTCACCGAGAGCGGTGAGGGAGAAGAGCATTGTGCCCCTCATACCCTCCCCATGAGACCGAGTCGACGCCCATGCACCGCGTTGATCGGA
>NC_057798.1:158987871-158990614 GCF_018294505.1 Triticum aestivum | reverse complement strand
GGGTCTGCGCAGGCCCGGCCCGGATGGGGGGGCAGGGGGGGCGGCCGCCCCGGGCCCCCGAAATTGAGGGGCCCCCACGTTCGTGTGCTCTCTGTATCCAGCCCGTGCGCTCTCTTAATCCAGCCCATGAGAAAAAACGATTCTCGCCTAATTTTGATGCAACAGCGAACATTAGCTGTGGGCAAGTAAATCAGCGATTAGCTAAATTGGTGGAGTTTCTCAAGAAAAAAAAGCTAAATTAGTGGAACTTCCGTTTCCCTCGCGCAGGTCCGCGCATGATGACATGAGCAATCGACCTAGCGACATATCCCGCAAGCCCGAGGGCGACCCGGCCGCCGACACAACCTCCTCCCGCGGAGGCCTCCCCGATGATTTCTCGTGCAATGGCGGATGGAGTAATTTCATGTTCATCGCCTTGGAGAGGAGTAACAACACCACCGGCCCTGGCAGGCAGTTTTAAACTACACAGATCAGGTTAGCATCTTCCTGATGCATCATCCAACGGAGCTAGCTAGATTGATATGTGACTAGTTGGTGGCAGAATTATTAGATATAGTGAATTAGCGGGGAGGAGTAGGACGTAGTTGTCCTTCTGACTAATTTTTTTAATGCAATCCTTCTGATTAATTAATCTGGTTGTGTTAGAGATCGATGAAAGATGAGGGAAAGGATGCCTAGAATCTATGGGATAATGATAATAGGCAAGCTGAAATTAATTGGAGGATTCATAGTGGATTCAATATGCTTAACCCATCAAAAAAAGATTCAATATGATTAGATGGCAAAATTAATTTTAGTTGTTAAAAAAATTAATTTCTAGTGTTGCAAATTATGAAGCTATTCTATCTGTGTGCCACCAAGGGCAGTTCAAATTACTTTTTTGTTTGCCAAACTGTTAACTATACAATGCATGAAACTTCCCTATCAAAATCTTAGCAAAAGTGAGAAACAATTATTATAATAATATATAATTAGAACCTGGAACTAGGTCAACCAGCTGGTTTTGCACTCCATGATAAAAAAATTAACAGCAATTCATGCTTAAAATTTATCTAAACATGCACATAATGATTATAATTTTAGATATATAAAGGGCCCCCGATTGTATTTTCGCCCCGGGCCCCTGAAATCTCAGGAACGGCCCTGGGTCTGCGCACCTCATTCACCATGCCATTGCATCTGATCCGCACTTAGATCCGTGGTGGCCAGCCAAGGCAGCATCTCAGCCTACCCCACTACCAGTCAATACTCATCGGCCCATGGCCACCCGTTATAGCTGATGCTCACAGCTGACGGTCCAGCGTTAACCAGTTAGTGATGACTCTCTCAGTGTTATGTTGTAATGGGCCAAAGGTCGACTAGTCAGTTATGAGTGGTTCGCCCACTCCCGCGGACCATCATTGACCAGTCTCTTAGGCCAGCTTGTCAGTGGTGATATGTCAGAACAAACCGACAACTAAGCAACCGGCCAGTAGTGACCATCACGCGGGTCGCTATAACCCCCTCTCCACTGGCCCACCTTCCTAACCCCTCTTCCCCTTGCAAACCCTAACTCTCCCAGCATCGATCGCCTCTCCTGTGCATCTTTCCTGCCATCGGCCATCGCTCTCTCCCTCCCACCCCCTCCCTAACCCTCCCTCTCCACCCGTCATCGTGTCACCTCTTCCCTAACCCTCCTAAGCATTGTGGCGCCATCCTCGATGCCTCTACACCTGATCTGATGTTGCGTCACCCCCTTCCCGATGTAGAAAACTACGCTCCCACAACCATTGGTGCAATGTGTGTCATGGCATCGTCGTCGCCCATGTCATGTCGTTCGTCTTGCCGTGATGTTTTCCGCCGACTCTCTGCTGTTGGGCCTTCCATGACACCACGTGTGGTAGTAAACAAGGTAGAGATTATGTGGCTATGTTGTTGTGGTGGTGGTGTCATGGTGCCTCTGTCCTGCTATCGGGTCTCCCGCTCCATCGCCTGCGGTCGTTCACACGGCAATGCTGTTGTAACACCTCGGATGTAACTTTCCATATTTGTAATTCCAACTCTTGCCATTTTCGGCTATGTGTTATGATATTCCCTCTGTGGTTGGGGTTTTGTCTTTCGTTTTGCATTTTTGTTCATGTCATGCATTTCATATCATGTCGTCATGTGCATCGCATTTGCATTCGTGTACGTCTCAGGCATACGAGCGTTTTCCCCGTTGTCCGTTTTGCAATCCGACACTCCCACATGCACCGGCGCACCCCTCTTGTCTCTTTTCGTGAGCAGGTGTTAAACGTTCTCGGAATGGACCGAGATTTGCCAAGTGGTCTTGGTACACCACCGCTAGACCACATGTCAAGTTTCATTCCATTTGGAGGCCGTTTGATGCTCCAACGGTTAACCGGGTAACCGCAAAGGCCTCTTGTGGGTTGCAGCCCAACACCCCTCAAACAGCCCAATAACTCATCTAAACCCCCTCCATGCTCTTCGTCGTTGGATCACGATCGTGTGGGCGAAAACCGCTCCTCATTTGGAGTCTCCTAACTCCCTCTACCTATAAATATGTGCATCCCCCGAAGTTTTCGCTCAGTCCAACCCTAGTCTAGCCACTCTCCGCCGCCGGACACGTCCGGATCGGACCGGACGCGTCCGCGCCGCCGCCCGTAGCCAACCGGCAAGCGGCACGTGGCAACGCCGCCGCCCACCGCCACCGGCCCGCCCGAGCCCGGGTCGGGCCCCCGAGCCCATCCGCCGCCGCCGCCCC
>NC_057798.1:158984981-158987279 GCF_018294505.1 Triticum aestivum | reverse complement strand
CGCCCGACCGTGCCGTCACTCGCCGCCTCCGGGATCCCCGTCAGAGCTTCCCCGCGCCTCTCCTCGCCGGATCCGGTGACCCCAAGGCCGGATCGAGCTCCTCCGGCCAACCCCGGCGAGATCTCGTCGGGGTGGACGAGATCCAGCTGCTCGTCGAACCAAACAGCCTCCCCGTGTCCCGATCCACTCCGTCCCGGAACCACCTCGTCCCGCATTGACTTTCGCGGAGGTGAAATTCCACAAAGTCCCGGAGCTCTCTATTATTTTAATGCCTGTTCATCATGCCATAATTTCATGCTCGGTGCTTCGATTTGTGCATATAATATGTCAAAATGTTCATAATGAGATGCTCTTCATTTTGTTCCATTGTGCCATGCTTGTTTTAGTTTATATTGATGCATTAACAATCGTTGCAAGAGTGCTATATGATGTTAACTCTGTCTGTTAACAGAACTTGGTGATTTATCTTTTTCATTGCATTTTGTGTGTGCATCCTATGAGCATGAGCTCTACATGTGTTTTGAACTATGACATGCCGTATTTACAGGGGTGCTAGTCTTGAATTTTTGTGATCAATGTGGTGGCTAGCACAAGCATGCAAACTAGGCTTCGTGATATTGCTGATTTCAGTCCTTGTTTTGCTGTTATTTTGATGCCATGTAAACTTGATGCTACAGTGATATACATGCTTGGTTTGGGATACTTCAGTAAGGATGCTTTGAACATATGGTTATGATCTATTCATAAATGCCCCTGTTTGCAATTATGGAGTGCCCTAGCATGTCTTGTTCTTGCCCTACTTTTGCTATAAAATGTTCCTGGCAGAATGTTAACATGTTAATCCATATTGCCATGGTTGTTGCTAGTGATACACGCATCCTATGAACTTGCCCTTGTCATGGTTAGCTTCATGAACATGTCATCTTGCTGTTTGTATGCTTATTTTGTCATTCTATGCCTTGTGGTGAGTGGCATGAGCTCGCAAAGATGCCTTCATAATTCTGTTTATGCCATGCTCTGTTTATCTGCTAATTCTAAAACTGTTAATAAAACTTGATATGTTTACATGTGTGCCATCATATCTTCTGTTCCTTTTTGGCTCATGTTCAGTAAGGGACTTTTGTTCTATGCGTTTAGTAGATTCATGGCATGCCTTGTTTTGCTATGATATGTCCCTGTAGCATGTGGTTTGCTTGCTCTAAACATTGCTTCCTGATGTTAATTTTGACATGTTAGTATCTTCACCGAGTCTGTGATGTTGTTATCTTTTGCACTTTTGCCATGCTTGTTTGAACCTGATCTAGTGTGTTTTGGCCGTAGCTCAGTGTTCATGTTTTGTCAAGCATCTCTTGTATATCACTGCCATATGCGTTGTTGCTATGTTGGAGTACAGTAGCTTAGTTTCTTGTTGCATGCTAAGTAGCATCGTGCTGTTAATCACAGAATTGTGTCATTCTTGTGTTGCTTGCCATTTGCAAACCGTGCATCTGTTTCCGGTGATCTTTATATCGATTTCAACCGAAATCACCTCATCTTTCCAGCGGCATACTTGGTTTGCCAAGTTGATGCCTTAATCATTCTTTCCCTTCCGGAGCACATTTATGCATTGCATATCATATCTTGCATATCATGTCATGTATTGCATCATGTTGCTTGTGCTTTGCATCGTGATTGATTGTCGTTCCATTGCTTGTGTTCTTTCCTTGGGTAGAGCCGGGAGACGAGTATGTGAACGAGGAACCTGTTGAGTACGCTAACGAGGATCAAGCTTTCGACAACTCTGAGAACTTTGCAGGCAAGATGACCATACCCCCGAAATCACTTCTATCTTTGCTTGCTAGTTGTTTCGCTCTATCGTTATGCCACGCTACCTACCGATTATTTATCATGCCTTCCATATTGCCATGTCAAGCCTCTAACCATCATTTCCTAGCAAACTGTTGTTGGGCTATGTCACCGCTTTTTCTCAGCCCCTCTTATAGCGTTGCTAGTTGCAGGTGAAGATGAAGTTTGTTCCTTGTTGGAACATGGATATTTTTGGGATATCACAATATCTCTTATTTAATTAATGCACCTATATACTTGATAAAGGGTGGAAGGCTCGGCCTTATGGCTGGTGTTTTGTTCCACTCTTGCCACCCTAGTTTCCGTCATACCGGTGTTATGTTCCTTGATTTTGTGTTCCTTAAGCGGTTGAGTGATTTATGGGACCCCCTTGACAGTTTGCTTTGAATAAAATTCCTTCAGCAAGGTCCAACCTTGGTTTTACCATTTGCCTCACCTAAGCCTTTCCCTTGG
>NC_057798.1:158809386-158984730 GCF_018294505.1 Triticum aestivum | reverse complement strand
GGGAAACTTGAGGGTTGGTTTTACTCGTAGGATGTCTCATCCGGTGTGCCCTGAGAACGAGGTATGTGCAGCTCCTATCGGGATTTGTCGGCACAGTCGGGCGATCTTGCTGGTCTTGTTTTACCATTGTCGAAATGTCTTGTAACCGGGATTCCGAGACTGATCGGGTCTTCCCGGGAGAAGGAATATCCTTCGTTGGCCGTAAGAGTTTGTGATGGGCTAAGTTGGGACACCCCTGCAAGGTATAAACTTTCGAAAGCCGTGCCCGCGGTTATGTGGCAGATGGGAATTTGTTAATGTCCGGTTGTAGAGAACATGACACTTGACTTAATTAAAAATTTAAAATGCATCAACCGCGTGTGTAGCCGTGATGGTCTCTTTTCGGCGGAGTCCGGAAAGTGAACACGGTTTGGGTTATGTATGAGCGTAGGTAGTTTCAGGATCACTTCTTGATCACTTCTAGCTTCTCGATCGATGCGTTGCTTCTCTTCTCGCTCTTACTTGTGTGTGTTAGCCACCATATATGCTTAATGCTTGCTGCAGCTCCACCACCTTACCCCTTTCCTACCCATGAGCTTAAATAGTCTTGATCTCGCGAGTGTGCGATTGCTGAGTCCTCGTGACTCACAGATTCTACCAAAACAGTTGCAGGTGCCGAGGATACCAGTGCAAGTGAGGCAACTGAGCTCAAGTGGGAGTTCGACGAGGACCTTGGTCGTTACTATGTTTCGTTTTCGGATGATCAGTAGTGGAGCCCAGTTGGGACGATCGAGGATCTAGCATTTGGGGTTATCTTCTTTTCATTTGGATTTGATCGTAGTCGGTCAATGCGTGTATTTTGAATGATGTACGAATTTATTTATGTATTGTGTGAAGTGGCGATTGTAAGCCAACTCTCTTTATCCCATTCTTGTTCATTACATGGGATTGTGTGAAGATGACCCTTCTTGTGACAAAACCTACAATGTGGTTATGCCTCTAAGTCGTGCCTCAACACGTGAGAGATATAGCCGCATCGTGGGCGTTACAGCTGCCAAGTTATTCGATTGTGGTAGTGACCATGATCGTGGACTTCTTTACTTTGTATGAATGCATGAATTATTGCTACATGGTGCATTTTTCTATGAATGTTGTGAGTACAATTTTGCTCTTCATATCTTATAAAATTTTGCTAGGCATCCTATGCTCCGTGGTGGATAGAGTCTTGTAAGAATGTAGTATGACTGTTTCAATTAGAACTGTGGTATGGATCTTATAGTTTATTGCTATGAATGTTATTGAATGGCTCTTATAGTTTATTGCTATGAATTGTGGTACGGATCTTTGTATTATTTTTCTATGAATGTTGCAATTAGAATTGTCATACGCATCTTATACAAGTTTGATATGCATATTATGCTATGTGGTGTATAAAATCATGTAATATTTTGGTGTGAATGTTTTAATAAGAATTGTGATATGAATCATATACTACTATGAATGTTATTGAATGTCTATACACCTTCCTGTTATTTTGTTGTGAATTCTGCAGTTGGAATTGTGTTACGCATCTTATAAAAAAATTATCAATGTTGCAATTGCTATATGTTAGAATTTTGCTATGAATATATTAGAACTTTAGAATGCATGTTTGTATGTTTCATTCTTATCTTTCATATTCCCCTCTCACCTTGTCTAGAAATATCACTAAATATTTACCATCTTCCTAGTTATTTTATTCACCGGGTTTTCTAAATGATAACTGAGCCCAACTAGGCCGCTCCTACCATTCATATGCTCGTGTCTTCTCTCGGGCTTTGTAAATGCACCAGCTTTGGTTGTGCACAACACATTGTTTGGAAAAAAACACATACTCCAGACTCAGCTCATAAAATTGGTTTAGACAGTTGCATGACAAATTAAGCAGGGTTTTAGGTTCAGTGCGATATTGGGGCCATACCAAGACATAATATTCTGTAATAAGTTTGTGCAGCATGGAGCACGTTGCAACAAAATTAAGGATACATATCTCCGCCGGCGTAACCAACCATGCGCTCTGGCACTTTCTGCTCAACCAATCAACTTGCCATTTCACTCTCCGGCCAATTCCACTTAATCAGACCAATCATAGCATGGATCCCTGCTCTATAAATAGCATGCTCAAGTCACCAATCAACACAACAGCAGCAGCAGAAGCAAAATATATACCCCCACGAGGCCACGAGTTCAAGAGCTAATCATTCGATAGTCAATAGTGCTCTTGGTAATGCTGGAATTTAGTCTATTTTGGGACAGCCCAATAACTATTTCAGAAATTCCTAAATAAATCCTAGAGGTCAACTTAGCCCATTTATGCAAGGCAAGGGATACTACTAATGTTTAGTCCCACATTGCTAGTTGAGTGGGAGTTGGACCTCCTTATAAGGGAGGTTCTTTCCCCACTTGTATGAGCATGAGAACAAGAGGGACATCCACGCGCGTTCCTCCTCCACCGCCCGCCTCGCCACGCCACGCCACGCCTCGTCACGACGCGCCGCGGGTTGCGGGAATGAGCCGATGTCTAAATTTTTGCCACGCACTACGGATATATGAAAGGTCACTCAGAAGCTGAAACAGTTTTCTGTAGTGGACACTGAATCCGAACGACGCGTCTCTTTGGCTGTTGTCTGTTCGTTTCGTCTCCCGCGTTCCCTTCAGCTCCCGGCGCATCCTCTCGCCTCCTTCTCTTGCGCCTATAAAAGGGAGGTCGCTTCTCTCAGAGAGACGCACCAGAATCTCTTCCTCCTCTCGCCACAAGTTCCTGAGCACTGCGCTGCTGCTACGTTCTTCCTCATCCTGGCTTGCGGCGTGCATCGCAGGTCGGGACAGTAGCCCTCCGGAACCGCACCTTTTGAGTCCTGTACGGGAGAAGGGTGATAAGGTTTTTGGGGAGCGCTCTGCGCGACTACTGACGTCTTCGTCACGGACGCCCCAGACTCCGATGACTACTTCCCCGACGACTACTACTTCCCCAACGTCGACAACCTCCTCGACGACATGGAGGACACCGACCCCAAGTCCAGTGCCTCTGCTCCGGCTGCTGTCCAGTACATGTTTTTATCTTTCCTGTTAGAAGTCCTGCAACAGTTCCTTCTTCTAGTGTTTGCTCTACACATGTTAGGCTCTACTTCATATATGCATCTTGATCTACTGTCTGCTCTAGAGATGATCGGTTGTAGCTCATATATGCAGATATTAATTACCTTCTCTTTTTCAAATCGCATGGCTTGTTTTATCATTGCTATACTAGTCATGCTTTATCTAGTATTTCTGTTAATAAAATCATTCGGTAAATTGCTCATATTTCCAACAATCCAAAAACCGTATTATAGGCAATTTACCTCGAATGGTTTTGTTGTTTCCATGAGACCTCCTATGTTTGAGGGTATCCACTATAAGAGGTGGCGCGTGAGAACAGTCTTATGGTTTCAAACCATGAGTTGCTATGACGCCACTCTTGGCAAACCTGAAGGAGAGCAAGATGCCCAACAGGCACAAGCTTTTCAGAAAATGAATACCTTGTTTAAGGCTGCTCTCTTGAGTGTTCTTGGTGAGAACATAGTTGATGCTTATGCGTCAATTGATAATGGAAAAGATATGTGGGACGCACTCGAGGCCAAGTTTGGGGTCTCGGATGCCGGCACTGAGTTGTACATCATGGAGCACTTCTATGATTACAGGATGACTGAAGAGCGCTCAATGGTTGAGCAGGCTCATGAGATACAGTCATTTGCTAGAGAACTTGAGCACTTCAATTGTATCCTACCGGACAAGTTTGTTGCCTGGGGTATCATCACTAAGCTTCCTCCTTCGTGGAGGAACTTTGCTACCTTACTGAAGCATAAGAGACAGGAGTTTTCCGTCCCGGATCTCATTGGTACTCTTGATGTGGAAGAAAAGGCGAGAGCAAAGGACACACGTGCTCGAGGTATTGAGGGAGGATCTAGTGCCAATCTGGTACAAAAGAAAAACTTCCAGTCCCACAAGTTCAAGAACAAGGGCAAGCTTGATGGTAAAGCAAAGTTTGATGGGAAGAACAAAGATGTACAACACACGAACTTCAAGAAGAAGAGTGACAAGAAGAAAGGTGCTTGTCATGTGTGTGGAGATTCTGATCATTGGGCTCCTAGTTGTCCTGGGAAAGGCGGCAAGACCGCTAATGTTGTCATCGGAGACATTGACATGAAGTATGTTGGGTATGGTATATTTCGCACTATTCCTTCAGTATGTCATTCTCCTGATTGGTTGATTGACACGGGAGCTAATGTGCATGTATGCGGTGATATTTCCATGTTTTCGTCTTACCAGACCGCAGGGACTTCAACCGTGTTGATGGGCAATGGTTCAAGTGCTTCTGTTCATGGTATTGGCACGGTCGATCTAAAGTTTACTTCGGGGAAGATCGTGCGACTGAAGAATGTGCATTATGTCCCCTCCGTCAATAAAATTCTTGTTAGCGGATCTCTTCTGTGTAGAGATGGCTATAAGCTTGTCTTTGAGTCGAATAAATTTGTAATATCCAAGTATGGAACCTTTCTTGTTAAAGGCTATGAGTCAGGAGGCTTGTTTCATTTATCTTTATCAGACATTTGCAATAAAGTTGTTAATCATATTTGCAACAATAGTGAATCAAATGTGTGGCATTCACGTCTCTGTCATGTTAACTTTGGTTGCATGTCGCGACTAGCAAAGTTAAACTTAATCCCTAGTTTCACCACTGTCAAGGGATCTAAGTGTCAAGTGTGTGTGCAAGCTAAGCAACCTCGTAAGTCTCACGTGACTGCGGAAAAGAGAAATCTTGCACCACTAAAACTTATACATTCAGATCTATGTGAAATGAATGGTATTTTGACAAAAGGTGGAAAGAAATATTTCATGACGTTAATTGACGACTCCACTAGATACTGTCGTGTGTATCTTCTGAAATCTAAGGATGAGGCTTTGAACTTTTTCAAGATCTATAAAGCTGAAGTGGAAAACCAACTTGATCGGAAAATCAAGAGGCTTAGGTCCGACCGTGGTGGAGAGTATTTTTCCAATGAATTTGATGCTTTTTGTGTGGAACATGGTATAATCCATGAGATGACGCCTCCCTACTCACCTCAGTCAAATGGGGTGGCCGAAAGAAAGAACCGTACTCTAACTGATTTGGTTAACGCCATGTTAGACACGTCGGGTCTCTCCAAGGCATGGTGGGGGGAGGCGATATTGACAGCATGTCATGTCCTAAATCGAGTTCCCACAAAGAACAAAGAGATAACTCCATTCGAGGAATGGGAGAAGAAAAGGTTAAAGCTCTCTTATCTGTGAACATGGGGTTGTTTGGCTAAAGTCAATGTTCCAATTCCAAAGAAGTGGAAACTTGGACCAATGACTGTGGATTGTGTTTTCCTGGGATATGCTTTTCATAGCATTGGCTATAGATTCTTGGTTGTAAAATCTGAGGTACCTGACATGCATGTCGGTACGATCATGGAGTCGAATGATGCGACTTTCTTTGAAGATATCTATCCCATGAAGGATATGGCTACCTCATCTAATCAGGAGATGCCTAGTTCATTGAGTCAGGAACCAGTTACAATTACCGAACCTGCCATTTCGATGGAACACTTTGAAAGTCCTGTGGAGGAGAACAATGAAGTTCCTATTAGGAGCAAGAGATAGAGGACTGCAAAGTCCTTTGGTGATGATTTTCTTGTGTATCTCATAGATGACATTCCCAGTTCTATTTCAGAGGCCTATGCATCTGAAGATGTTGACTACTGGAAGGAAGCGGTTCGTAGCGAGATGGATTCCATCTTGGCGAATGAAACCTCGGAGATAACTGATCGTCCTTATGGGTGCAAACCTATAGGATGCAAATGGGTATTCAAGAAGAAGCTTAGGCCTGATGGTACTATCGAAAAGTACAAGGCTCGGCTCGTGGATAAGGGTTATACCCAAAAGGAAGGTGAAGATTTCTTTGATACTTACTCACCTGTGGCTCGACTGACCACTATTCGAGTTCTACTTTCACTAGCTGCCTCACATGGTCTTCTCGTTCATCTAATGGATGTTAAGATTGCTTTCCTAAATGGAGAGTTGGATGAGGAAATTTATATGGAACAACCAGATGGGTTTGTAATAGATGGTCAGGAAGGGAAAGTGTGCAAGTTGCTGAACTCTTTGTATGGACTCAAGCAAGCTCCCAAACAGTGGCATGAGAAGTTTGAAAGAACTTTAACAGTTGCAGGGTTTGTTGTGAACGAAGCTGACAAATGTGTGTACTATCGCCATGGTGGGGGCGAGGGACTTATGCTTTGCTTGTATGTTGATGACATACTGATTTTCGGAACAAATCTAAATGTTATTAAGGAGGTCAAGTATTTCCTATCTCGTTGTTTTGAGATGAAGGATTTAGGAGTGGCTGATGTCATTCTGAACATCAAGTTGTTGAGAGATGATGATGGTGGGATTACATTGCTTCAATCTCACTATGTGGAAAAGATCTTGAGTCGCTTTGGCTATAGTGACTGCAAGCCTTCTCCAACACCTTATGATGCTAGTGTGTTGCTTCGAAAGAATCAGAGAATTGCTAGAGACCAATTTAAATATTCACAGATCATTGGCTCGCTTATGTACTTAGCCAGTGCTACAAGACCTGACATCTCTTTTGCTGTTAGCAAACTAAGTCGGTTTGTCTCAAAACCAGGAGATGTGCATTGGAAAGCTCTAGAGAGAATTTTGCGTTATTTGAAAGGCACTGCAAATTATGGAATTCACTACACCGGGCACCCAAAGGTGCTTGAAGGGTATAGTGACTCAAACTGGATCTCAGATGCTGATGAGATAAAGGCCACGAGCGGATATGTATTCACTCATGGAGGTGCGCTGTTTCTTGGAAGTCTTGCAAGCAGACCATCTTAACGAGGTCAAAAATGGAAGCAGAACTCACAGCACTAGATACAGCTACGGTCGAAGCAGATTGGCTTCGTCGGCTCTTGAATGACTTGCCGGTAGTTGAGAAACCTATACCGGGAATCCTTATGAACTGTGACAATCAAACTGTGATCACTAAAGTGAGCAGCTCAAAGGATAACATGAAGTCATCAAGACACGTTCAGAGAAGGTTAAAGTCTGTCAGAAAAATGAAAAACTCCGGAGTTATTGCATTGGATTATATCCAAACATCTAAAAATCTGGCAGATCCTTTTACTAAGGGTCTATCACGTAATGTGATAGATAATGCATCGAGGGACATGGGTATGAGACCCACAATATGAGTTGTTCATAGTGGTAACCTATTCTTTGTGATCGGAGATCCCGTGAATTAGCTGTGGAAGACAAGTTGTTGGTCAACTGGGAGGAGAGTATCCTTATCTTAAAAATACCACTACATAATGATGAAATACACTCCTAATCTGCATGGCAGGTTGATGTATATCTTAATGTGTTCTAAATGGCTCTTTGAAGCAGAGATGTTGTCCTGCAGAACATCTTTTGAAGAACGCACCTATATGAGTCTGATTGTTAAACGTCGCAATCTATGAGAGTAGGGTTCTCTGTAGTAAACTCATGAAAGGTCTCGGAGTATGACGCATAAGCTCTACCCACGGGGAAGACCCACGGTAGCCGCGTATCGGTCAAGGCTTTATGTGAAGTTAGATTCGCAGAAAACTTGCAGTTCAAGGCCCAGTCCACTGTTCAAGTTGCTTACTTGTGTAGCATATAGTTCTAGGTGGAAGTTCAACTTAACAGTCTCCACTGCAGTACCGGTATATAAAACAGTGTTTTGGAACCAAAGGCAAATTTTGTGTGCCTCTGGGATGTGGTGGGGGATTGTTGGAATTTAGTCTATTTTGGGACAGCCCAATAACTATTTCAGAAATTCCTAAATAAATCCTAGATGCCCACTTAGCCCATTTATGCAAGGCAAGGGATACTACTAATGTTTAGTCCCACATTGCTAGTTGAGTGGGAGTTGGACCTCCTTATAAGGGAGGTTCTTTCCCCCCTTGTATGAGCATGAGAACAAGAGGGACATCCACGCGCGCTCCTCCAAAGCCACCCGCCTCGCCACGCCACGCCTCGTCACGATGCGCCGCGCCGCGCCGCGGGTTGCGCGAATGAGCCGAGCCGATGTCTAAATTTTTGCCACGCACTATGGGTATACGAAAGGTCACTCAGAAGCTGAAACATTTTTCTGTAGTGGACACTGAATCCGAACGGCGCGTCTCTTCGGCTGCTGCCTGTTCGTTTCGTGTCCTGCGTTCCCTTCAGATCCCGACGCAGCCTCTCGCCTCCTTCTCTTGCGCCTATAAAAGGGAGGTCGCTCCTCTCAGAGAGACGCACCAGAATCTCTTCCTCCTCTCGTCACAAGTTCCTGAGCACTGCGTTGCTGCTATGTTCTTCCTCATCCCGGCTTGCGGCGTGCACCGCAGGTCAGGACAGTAGGCCTCCGGAACCGCACCTTTTGAGTCCTGTACGGGAGAAGGGTGATAAGGTTTCTGGGGAGCGCTCTGCGCGACTACTGAATTCTTCGTCACGGACGCCCCAGACTCCGACGACTACTTCCCCGACGACGACTACTTCCCCAACATCTACAACCTCCTCGACGACATGGAGGACACCGACCCCAAGTCCAGTGCCTCTGCTCCGGCTGCTGTCCAGTACGTGTTTTTATCTTTCCTGTTAGAAGTCCTGCAACAGTTCCTTCTTCTAGTGTTTGCTCTACACATGTTAGGCTCTACTTCATATATGCATCTTGATCTACTGTCTGCTCTAGAGATGATCGGTTCTAGCTCATATATGTAGATATTATTTACCTTCTCTTTTTCAAATCGCATGGCTTGTTTTATCATTGCTATACTAGTCATGCTTTATCTAGTATTTCTGTTAATAAAATCATTCGGTAAATTGCTCATATTTCCAACAATTAAAAAATTTTATTATAGGCAATTTACCTCGAATGGTTTTGCTGCTTCCATGAGACCTCCTATGTTTGAGGGTATCCACTATAAGAGGTGGCGCGTGAAGGCAGTCTTATGGTTTCAAACCATGAGTTGCTATGACGCCACTCTTGGCAAACCTGAAGGAAAGTAAGATGCCCAACAGGCACAAGCTTTTCAGAAAATGGATACCTTGTTTAAGGCTTCTCTCTTGAGTGTTCTTGGTGAGAACATAGTTGATGCTTATGCATCAATTGATAATGGAAAAGATATGTGGGACGCACTCGAGGCCAAGTTTGGGGTCTCGGATGCCGGCACTGAGCTGTACATCATGGAGCAATTCTATGATTACAGGATGACTGAAGAGCGCTCCGTGGTTGAGCGGGCTCATGAGATACAGTCATTTGCTAGAGAACTTGAGCACTTCAATTGTATCCTACCGGACAAGTTTGTTGCCTGGGGTATCATCACTAAGCTTCCTCCTTCGTGGAGGAACTTTGCTACCTTAGTGAAGCATAAGAGACAGGAGTTTTCCGTCTCGGATCTCATTGGTACTCTTGATGTGGAAGAAAAGGCGAGAGCAAAGGACACACGTGCTCGAGGTATTGAGGGAGGATCTAGTGCCAATCTGGTACAGAAGAAAAACTTCCAGTCCCACAAGTTCAAGAACAAGGGCAAGCTTGATGGTAAAGCAAAGTTTGATGGGAAGAACAAGGATGTACAACACACGAACTTCAAGAAGAAGAGTGACAAGAAGAAAGGTGCTTGTCATGTGTGTGGAGATCCTGATCATTGGGCTCCTAGTTGTCCTAATCCCTATGACAAGCGTCATCCTGGGAAAGGCGGCAAGACCGCTAATGTTGTCATCGGAGACATTGACATGAAGGATGCTGGGTATGGTATATTTCCCACTATTCTTTCAGTATGTCATTCTCCTGATTGGTTGATTGACACGGGTGCTAATGTGCATGGATACGGTGATATTTCCATGTTTTCGTCTTACCAGACCGCAGGGACTTCAACCGTGCTGATCGGCAATGGTTCAAGTGCTTCTGTTCGTGGTGTTGGCACGGTCGATCTGAAGTTTACTTCGAGGAAGATCGTGCAGCTGAAGAACATGCATTATGTCCCCTTCGTCAATAAAAATCTTGTTAGCGGATCTCTTCTGTGTAAAGATGGCTATAAGCTTGTCTTTGAGTCGAATAAATTTGTAATATCCAAGTATGGAACCTTTGTTGGTAAAGGCTATGAGTTAGGAGGCCTGTTTCGTTTATCTTTATCAGACGTTTGCAATAAATTTTTAATCATATTTGCAACAATAGTGAATCAAATGTGTGGCATTCACGTCTCTGTCATGTTAACTTTGGTTGCATGTCGTGACTAGCAAAGTTAAACTTAATCCCTAGTTTCACCACTGTCAAGGGATCTAAGTGTCAAGTGTGTGTGCAAGCTAAGCAACCTCGTAAGTCTCACGTGACTGCAGAAAAGAGAAATCTTGCACCACTAGAACTTATTGAAGGAAATATGCCCTAGAGGCAATAATAAAGTTATTATTTATTTCCTTATAATCATGATAAATGTTTATTATTCATGCTGGAATTGTATTTATCGGAAACATAATACATGTGTGAATACATAGACAAACAAAGTGTCACTAGTATGCCTCTACTTGACTAGCTCGTTAATCAAAGATGGTTATGTTTCCTAACCATGAACAATGAGTTGTTATTTGATTAACGAGGTCATATCATTAGTAGAATGATCTGATTGACATGACCCATTCCATTAGCTTAGCACCCGATCGTTTAGTATGTTGCTATTGCTTTCTTCATGACTTATACATGTTCCTATGACTATGAGATTATGCAACTCCCGTTTACCAGAGGAACACTTTGGGTACTACCAAACGTCACAACGTAACTGGGTGATTATAAAGGAGTACTACAGGTGTCTCCAATGGTCGATGTTGGGTTGGCGTATTTCGAGATTAGGATTTGTCACTCCGATTGTCGGAGAGGTATCTCTGGGCCCTCTCGGTAATACACATCACATAAGCCTTGCAAGCATTACAACTAATATGTTAGTTGTGAGATGATGTATTACGGAACGAGTAAAGAGACTTGCCGGTAACGAGATTGAACTAGGTATTGGATACCGACGATCGAATCTCGGGAAAGTAACATACCGATGACAAAGGGAACAACGTATGTTGTTATGCGGTCTGACCGATAAAGATCTTCGTAGAATATGTAGGAGCCAATATGGGCATCCAGGTCCCGCTATTGGTTATTGACCGGAGACGTGTCTCGGTCATGTCTACATTGTTCTCGAACCCGTAGGGTCCGCACGCTTAAGGTTACGATGACAGTTATAATATGAGTTTACATGTTTTGATGAACCGAAGGAGTTCGGAGTCCCGGATGAGATCGGGGACATGACGAGGAGTCTCGAAATGGTCGAGACGTAAAGATTCATATATTGGATGATATGGTTAGGCCAAGGGGTCAAGCCCATGAGGCTTTAGATCGGTGCAAAAGGAGTTTTGCGGAGTCCAGGGGGCCAAACGCCGGAGACCCTGGCGTCTGGCCCTGGGCCAGACGCCGAGGCCCATGGCATCTGGGCCAGACGCCAAGGATTGTGGCGTTTGGTCCTGGAGTCCGAGTGGGACTCTTGCCTTTCGGGAAAAACCGACTTTGAGGAGGCTTTTGCTCCAAGTTTCGACCCCGGGGCTCAACATATAAATAGAGGGGCAGGGCTAGCACCAAAGACACAACAATTGATCCCTTGGATCTCTTAGCCGTGTGCGGTGCCCCCCTCCACTATAGTCCACCTCGATAATATCGTAGCGGTGCTTAGGCGAAGCCCTGCGACGGTAGAACATCAAGATCGTCACCACGCCGTCGTGCTGACGGAACTCTCCCTCGACACTCGGCTGGATCGGAGTTCGAGGGACGTCATCGAGCTGAACGTGTGCTAGAACTCGGAGGTGCCGTAGTTTCGGTGCTTGATCGGTCGGGCCGTGAAGACGTACGACTACATCAACCGCGTTGTGCTAACGCTTCCGCTTACGGTCTACAAGGGTATGTAGACAACACTCTCCCCTCTCGTTGCTATGCATCACATGATCTTGCGTGTATGTAGGAAATTTTTTGAAATTACTACGAAACCCAACAGTGGCATCCGAGCCAGGTTATTTATGTTGATGTTATATGCACGAGTAGAACACAAGTGAGTTGTGGACGATACAAGTCATACTGCCTACCAGCATGTCATACTTTGGTTCGGCGGTATTGTTGGACGAGACGACCCGGACCAACCTTACGCGTACGCTTACGCGAGACCGGTTCCCTCGACGTGCTTTGCACAGAGATGGCTTGCGGGCGACTGCCTCTCCAACTTTAGTTGAACCAAGTATGGCTACGCCCGGTCCTTGCGAAGGTTAAAACGGAATCTATTTGACAAACTATCGTTGTGGTTTTGATGCGTAGGTGAGATTGGTTCTTACTTAAGCCTATAGCAGCCACGTAAAACATGCAACAACAAAGTAGAGGACGTCTAACTTGTTTTTGCAGGGCATGTTGTGATGTGATATGGTCAAGGCATGATGTTGAATTTTATTGTATGAGATGATCTTGTTTTGTAACCAAGTTATCGGCAACTGGCAGGAGCCATATGGTTGTCGCTTTATTGTATGCAATGCAATCGCGATGTAATGCTTTACTTTATTACTAAATGGTAGTGATAGTCGTGGAAGCATAAGATTGGCGAGACGACAACGATGCTACGATGGAGATCAAGGTGTCGCGCCGGTGATGATGGTGATCATGATGGTGCTTCGGAGATGGAGATCACAAGCACAAGATGATGATGACCATATCATATCACTTATATTGATTGCATGTGATGTTTATCTTTTTATGCATCTTATCTTGCTTTGATTGACGGTAGCATTATAAGATGATCTCTCACTAAATTATCAAGAAGTGTTCTCCCTGAGTATGCACCGTTGCCAAAGTTCGTCGTGCCCAGACACCACGTGATGATCGGGTGTGATAAGCTCTACGTCCATCTACAACGGGTGCAAGCCAGTTTTGCACACGCAGAATACTCAGGTTAAACTTGACGAGCCTAGCATATGCAGATATGGCCTCGGAACACGGAGACCGAAAGGTCGAGCATGAATCATATAGTAGATATGATCAACATAGTGATGTTCACCATTGAAACTACTCCATCTCACGTGATGATCGGACATGGTTTAGTTGATTTGGATCACGTGATCACTTAGAGGATTAGAGGGATGTCTGTCTAAGTGGGAGTTCTTAAGTAATATGATTAATTGAACTTAAATTTATCATGAACTTAGTCCTGGTAGTATTTTGCAAATTATAGATCAATAGCTCGTGTTGTTGCTTCCCTGTGTTTATTTTGATATGTTCCTAGAGAAAATTGTGTTGAAAGATGTTAGTAGCAATGATGCGGATTGGATCCGTGATCTGAGGATTATCCTCATTGCTGCACAGAAGAATTATGTCCTTGATGCACCGCTAGGTGACAGACCTATTGCAGGAGCAGATGCAAACGTTATGAACGTTTAGCTAGCTCAATATGATGACTACTTGATAGTTTAAGTGCACCATGCTTAACGGCTTAGAATCGGGACTTCAAAGACGTTTTGAACGTCATGGACCATATGAGATGTTCCAGGAGTTGAAGTTAATATTTCAAGCAAATACCCGAGTTGTGAGATATGAAGTCTCCAACAAGTTCTATAGCTAAAAGATGGAGGAGAATCGCTCAACTAGTGAGCATGTGCTCAGATTGTCTGGGTACTACAATCGCTTGAATCAAGTGGGAGTTTATCTTCCAGATAAGATAGTGATTGACAGAATTCTCTAGTCACCATCACCAAGTTAGTAGAACTTCGTGATGAACTATAATATGCAAGGGATAACGGAAACAACTCCCAAGCTCTTCGTGATGATGAAATCAATGAAGGTAGAAATCAAGAAAAACATCAAGTGTTGATGGTTGATAAGACCACTAGTTTCAAGAAAAGGGCAAAGGGAAGAAGGGGAACTTCAAGAAGAACGGCAAGCAAGTTGCTGCTCAAGTGAAGAAGCCCAAGTCTGGTCCTAAGCCTGAGACTAAGTGCTTCTACTGCAAAGGGACTGGTCACCGGAAACGGAATCACCCCAAGTGATTGGCGGATAAGAAGGATGGCAAAGTGAACATAAGTATATTTGATATACATGTTATTGATGTGTACTTTACTAGTGTTTATAGCAAACCCTAAGTATTTGATACTAGTTCAGTTGCTAAGATTAGTAACTCGAAACGGGAGTTGCAGAATAAACAGAGACTAGTTAAGGGTGAAGTGACGATGTGTGTTGGAAGTGGTTCCAAGATTGATATGATCATCATCGCACACTCCCTATAATTTCGGGATTAGTGTTGAAACTAAATAAGTGTTATTTAGTGTTTGCGTTGAGCATGAATATGATTTGATCATGTTTATTGTAATACGGTTATTCATTTAAGTAAAAGAATAAATTGTTGTTCTGTTTACATGAATAAAACTTTATATGGTTACACACCAAATGAAAATAGTTCATTGGATCTCGATCTTAATGATACACATATTCATAATATTGAAACCAAAAGATGTAAAGTTAATAATGATAGTGCAACTTATTTATGGCACTGCCGTTTAGGTCATATTGGTGTAAAGCGCGTGAAGAAACTCCATGCTGATGGGATTTTGGAATCACTTGATTATGAATCACTTGATGCTTGCGAACCATGCCTTATGGGCAAGATGACTAAAACGCCGTTCTCCGGAACAATGAAGCAAGCAACAGATTTGTTGGAAATCATACATACCGATGTATGTGGTCCGATGAAAGGCTTACAGCAGGTATCATTATTTTCTGACCTTCACAAGATGATTTGAGCAGATATGGGGATATCTACTTGATGAAACATAAGTCTGAAATAATTGAAAGGTTCAAAGAATTTCAGAGTGAAGTGGAAAAATCATCGTAACAAGAAAAATAAAGTTTCTGCGATCTGATCACGGAGACGAATATTTGAGTTACGAGTTTGGTCTTCAATTAAAACAATGTGGAATAGTTTCATAGCTCACGCCACCTGGAACACCACAATGTTATGGTGTGTCCGAACGTCGTAACCGCGCTTTATTGGATATGGTGCGATCTATGATGTCTCTTATTGATTTACCATTGTCGTTTTGGGGTTATGCATTAGAGACAGCTGCATTCGCGTTAAAAGGGCACCATCTAAATCCGTTGAGATGACACTATATGAACTGTGGTTTAGCAAGAAACTCAAGTTGTCGTTTCTTAAAGTTTGGGGCTGCGATGCTTATGTAGAAAAGTTTCATCCTGATAAGCTCGAACCCAAATCGGAGAAGTGCGTCTTCATAGAATACCCAAAGGAAATTGTTGGGTACACCTTCTATCACAGATCCGGAGGCAAGATATTCGTTGCTAAAAATGGATCCTTTCTGGAGAAGGAGTTTCTCTCGAAAGAAGTGAGTGGGAGGAAAGTAGAACTTGATGAGGTAACTGTACCTGCTCCCTTATTGGAAAGTAGTTCATCACAGAAATCAGTTCTTGCGACACCTACACCAGTTAGTGAGGAAGCTAATGATGATGATCATGAAACTTCAGATCAAGTTACTACAGAACCTCGTAGGTCTTCCAGAGTAAGATCTGCACCAGAGTGGTGTAGTAATCATGTTCTGGAAGTCATGTTACTAGACCATGATGAACCTACGAACTATGAGGAAGCGATGATGAGCCCAGATTCCGCGAGATGGCTTGAGGCCATAAAATCTGAGATATGATCCATGTATGACAACAAAGTATGGACTTTGATTGACTTGCTCGATGATCAGCAAAGCCATGTTAAATAAATGGATCTTCAAGAGGAAGACGGAGACTGATAGTAGTGTTACTATCTACCAAGCTCGACTTGTTGCAAAAGTTTTTCAACAAGTTCAAGGTGTTGAATACAATGAGGTTTTCTCACTCGTATCGATGCTTAAGTCTATCTGAATCATGTTAGCAATTGCCACATTTTATGAAATCTGGCAAATGGATGTCAAAACTGCATTCCTTAATGGATTTATTAAAGAAGAGTTGTATATGATGTAACCAGAAGGTTTTGTCAATCCTAAAGGTGCTAACAAAATGTGCAAGCTCCAGCGATCCATCTATGGACTGATGCAAGCATCTCGGAGTTGGAATATACGCTTTGATAAGTTGATCAAAGCATATAGTTTTATATGGACTTAAGATGAAGCCTGTATTTACAATAAAGTGAGTGGGAGCACTACAGCCTTTCTGATTAGTATATGTGAGTGACATATTGTTGATCAGAAATGATGTAGAATTTTTCTGCAAAGCATAAAGGAGTGTTTTTAAAGGAGTTCTTTAAAAAGAAAAGACCTCAGTAAAAAGCTACTTATATATTGAGCATCAAGATCTATTGAGATAGATCAAGACGCTTGATAAGATTTTCAATGAGTACATACCTTGGCAAGTTTTTGAAATAGTTCAAAATGGAACAGTTAAAGAAAGAGTTCTTGCCTGTGTTGCAAAGGTATGAAATTGAGTAAGACTCAAATCCCGACCACAGCAGAAAATAGAAAGAGAATGAAAAGTCATTCCCTATGCCTCAGTCATAGGTTCTATAAAGTATGCTATGCTTTGTACCAGACCTATTGTATACCTTGCTCTGTATTTGGCAAGGGAGTACAATAGTGATCTAGGAGTAGATCACTGGACATTGGTCAGGAATATCCTTAGTAAGGACTAAGGAGATGTTTCTCGATTATGGAGGTGATAAAAGTGTTTGTTGTAAAAGTTACATCGGTGCAAATTTTTACACTGATCCAGATGACTCTAAGTCTCAATCTGGATACATATTGAAAGTGGGAGCGATTAGCTAGAGTAGCTCCGTACAGAGCATTGTAGACATAGAATATTTGCAAAATACATACGGCTCTGAATGTAACAGACCCGTTGACTAAGCTTCTCTCACGAGCAAAACATGATCACACCTTAGTACTCTTTGGATGTTAATCACATAGAGATGTGAACTAGATTATTGACTCTAGTAAACCCTTTGGGTGTTGGTCACATGATGATGTGAACTATGGGTGTTAATCATATACAGATATGAATATTGGCGTTAAATCACATGACGATGTGAACTAGATTATTGACTCTAGTGCAAGTGGGAGACTGAAGGAAATATGCCCTAGAGGCAATAATAAAGTTATTATTTATTTCCTTATAATCATGATAAATGTTTATTATTCATGCTAGAATTGTATTTACCGGAAACATAATACATGTGTGAATACATAGACAAACAAAGTGTCACTAGTATGCCTCTACTTGACTAGCTCGTTAATCAAAGATGGTTATGTTTCCTAACCATGAACAATGAGTTGTTATTTGATTAACGAGGTCATATCATTAGTAGAATGATCTGATTGACATGACCCATTCCATTAGCTTAGCACCCGATCGTTTAGTATGTTGATATTGCTTTCTTCATGACTTATACATGTTCCTATGACTATGAGATTATGCAACTCCCGTTTACCAGAGGAACACTTTGGGTACTACCAAACGTCACAACGTAACTGGGTGATTATAAAGGAGTACTACAGGTGTCTCCAATGGTCGATGTTGGGTTGGCGTATTTCGAGATTAGGATTTGTCACTCCGATTGTCGGAGAGGTATCTCTGGGCCCTCTCGGTAATACACATCACATAAGCCTTGCAAGCATTACAACTAATATGTTAGTTGTGAGATGATGTATTACGGAACGAGTAAAGAGACTTGCCGGTAACGAGATTGAACTAGGTATTGGATACCGACGATCGAATCTCGGGCAAGTAACATACCGATGACAAAGCGAACAACGTATGTTGTTATGCGGTCTGACCGATAAAGATCTTCGTAGAATATGTAGGAGCCAATATGGGCATCCAGGTCCCGCTATTGGTTATTGACCGGAGACGTGTCTCGGTCATGTCTACATTGTTCTCGAACCCGTAGGGTCCGCATGCTTAAGGTTACGATGACAGTTATAATATGAGTTTACATGTTTTGATGAACCGAAGGAGTTCGGAGTCCCGGATGAGATCGGGGACATGACGAGGAGTCTCGAAATGGTCGAGACGTAAAGATTCATATATTGGATGATATGGTTAGGCCAAGGGGTCAAGCCCATGAGGCTTTAGATCGGTGCAAAAGGAGTTTTGTGGAGTCCAGGGGGCCAAACGCCGGAGACCCTGGCGTCTGGCCCTGGGCCAGACGCCGAGGCCCATGGCGTCTGGGCCAGACGCCAAGGATTGTGGCGTTTGGTCCTGGAGTCCGAGTGGGACTCTTGCCTTTCGGGAAAAACCGACTTTGAGGAGGCTTTTGCTCCAAGTTTCGACCCCGGGGCTCAACATATAAATAGAGGGGCAGGGCTAGCACCAAAGACACAACAATTGATCCCTTGGATCTCTTAGCCGTGTGCGGTGCCCCCCTCCACTATAGTCCACCTCGATAATATCGTAGCGGTGCTTAGGCGAAGCCCTGCGACGGTAGAACATCAAGATCGTCACCACGCCGTCGTGCTGACGGAACTCTCCCTCGACACTCGGCTGGATCGGAGTTCGAGGGACGTCATCGAGCTGAACGTGTGCTAGAACTCAGAGGTGCCGTAGTTTCCGTGCTTGATCGGTCGGGCCGTGAAGACGTACGACTACATCAATCGCGTTGTGCTAACGCTTCCGCTTACGGTCTACAAGGGTATGTAGACAACACTCTCCCCTCTCGTTGCTATGCATCACATGATCTTGCGTGTACGTAGGAAAATTTTTGAAATTACTATGAAACCCAACAGTGGCATCCGAGCCAGGTTATTTATGTTGATGTTATATGCACGAGTAGAACACAAGTGAGTTGTGGACGATACAAGTCATACTGCCTACCAGCATGTCATACTTTGGTTCGGCGGTATTGTTGGACGAGACGACCCGGACCAACCTTACGCGTACGCTTACGCGAGACCGGTTCCCTCAACGTGCTTTGCACAGAGATGGCTTGCGGGCGACTGCCTCTCCAACTTTAGTTGAACCAAGTATGGCTACGCCCGGTCCTTGCGAAGGTTAAAACGGAGTCTATTTGACAAACTATCGTTGTGGTTTTGATGCGTAGGTGAGATTGGTTCTTACTTAAGCCCGTAGCAGCCACGTAAAACATGCAACAACAAAGTAGAGGACGTCTAACTTGTTTTTGCAGGGCATGTTGTGATGTGATATGGTCAAGGCATGATGTTGAATTTTATTGTATGAGATGATCTTGTTTTGTAACCAAGTTATCGGCAACTGGCAGGAGCCATATGGTTGTCGCTTTATTGTATGCAATGCAATCGCGATGTAATGCTTTACTTTATTACTAAATGGTAGTGATAGTCGTGGAAGCATAAGATTGGCGAGACGACAACGATGCTACGATGGAGATCAAGGTGTCGCGCCGGTGATGATGGTGATCATGATGGTGCTTCGGAGATGGAGATCACAAGCACAAGATGATGATGACCATATCATATCACTTATATTGATTGCATGTGATGTTTATCTTTTTATGCATCTTATCTTGCTTTGATTGACGGTAGCATTATAAGATGATCTCTCACTAAATTATCAAGAAGTGTTCTCCCTGAGTATGCACCGTTGCCAAAGTTCGTCGTGCCCAGACACCACGTGATGATCGGGTGTGATAAGCTCTACGTCCATCTACAACGGGTGCAAGCCAGTTTTGCACACGCAGAATACTCAGGTTAAACTTGACGAGCCTAGCATATGCAGATATGGCCTCGGAACACGGAGACCGAAAGGTCGAGCATGAATCATATAGTAGATATGATCAACATAGTGATGTTCACCATTGAAACTACTCCATCTCACGTGATGATCGGACATGGTTTAGTTGATTTGGATCACGTGATCACTTAGAGGATTAGAGGGATGTCTGTCTAAGTGGGAGTTCTTAAGTAATATGATTAATTGAACTTAAATTTATCATGAACTTAGTCCTGGTAGTATTTTGCAAATTATAGATCAATAGCTCGTGTTGTTGCTTCCCTGTGTTTATTTTGATATGTTCCTAGAGAAAATTGTGTTGAAAGATGTTAGTAGCAATGATGCGGATTGGATCCGTGATCTGAGGATTATCCTCATTGCTGCACAGAAGAATTATGTCCTTGATGCACCGCTAGGTGACAGACCTATTGCAGGAGCAGATGCAAACGTTATGAACGTTTAGCTAGCTCAATATGATGACTACTTGATAGTTTAAGTGCACCATGCTTAACGGCTTAGAATCGGGACTTCAAAGACGTTTTGAACGTCATGGACCATATGAGATGTTCCAGGAGTTGAAGTTAATATTTCAAGCAAATACCCGAGTTGTGAGATATGAAGTCTCCAACAAGTTCTATAGCTAAAAGATGGAGGAGAATCGCTCAACTAGTGAGCATGTGCTCAGATTGTCTGGGTACTACAATCGCTTGAATCAAGTGGGAGTTTATCTTCCAGATAAGATAGTGATTGACAGAATTCTCTAGTCACCATCACCAAGTTAGTAGAACTTCGTGATGAACTATAATATGCAAGGGATAACGGAAACAACTCCCAAGCTCTTCGTGATGATGAAATCAATGAAGGTAGAAATCAAGAAAAACATCAAGTGTTGATGGTTGATAAGACCACTAGTTTCAAGAAAAGGGCAAAGGGAAGAAGGGGAACTTCAAGAAGAACGGCAAGCAAGTTGCTGCTCAAGTGAAGAAGCCCAAGTCTGGTCCTAAGCCTGAGACTAAGTGCTTCTACTGCAAAGGGACTGGTCACCGGAAACGGAATCACCCCAAGTGATTGGCGGATAAGAAGGATGGCAAAGTGAACATAAGTATATTTGATATACATGTTATTGATGTGTACTTTACTAGTGTTTATAGCAAACCCTAAGTATTTGATACTAGTTCAGTTGCTAAGATTAGTAACTCGAAACGGGAGTTGCAGAATAAACAGAGACTAGTTAAGGGTGAAGTGACGATGTGTGTTGGAAGTGGTTCCAAGATTGATATGATCATCATCGCACACTCCCTATAATTTCGGGATTAGTGTTGAAACTAAATAAGTGTTATTTAGTGTTTGCGTTGAGCATGAATATGATTTGATCATGTTTATTGTAATACGGTTATTCATTTAAGTAAAAGAATAAATTGTTGTTCTGTTTACATGAATAAAACTTTATATGGTTACACACCAAATGAAAATAGTTCATTGGATCTCGATCTTAATGATACACATATTCATAATATTGAAACCAAAAGATGTAAAGTTAATAATGATAGTGCAACTTATTTATGGCACTGCCGTTTAGGTCATATTGGTGTAAAGCGCGTGAAGAAACTCCATGCTGATGGGATTTTGGAATCACTTGATTATGAATCACTTGATGCTTGCGAACCATGCCTTATGGGCAAGATGACTAAAACGCCGTTCTCCGGAACAATGAAGCAAGCAACAGATTTGTTGGAAATCATACATACCGATGTATGTGGTCCGATGAAAGGCTTACAGCAGGTATCATTATTTTCTGACCTTCACAAGATGATTTGAGCAGATATGGGGATATCTACTTGATGAAACATAAGTCTGAAATAATTGAAAGGTTCAAAGAATTTCAGAGTGAAGTGGAAAAATCATCGTAACAAGAAAAATAAAGTTTCTGCGATCTGATCACGGAGACGAATATTTGAGTTACGAGTTTGGTCTTCAATTAAAACAATGTGGAATAGTTTCATAGCTCACGCCACCTGGAACACCACAATGTTATGGTGTGTCCGAACGTCGTAACCGCGCTTTATTGGATATGGTGCGATCTATGATGTCTCTTATTGATTTACCATTGTCGTTTTGGGGTTATGCATTAGAGACAGCTGCATTCACGTTAAAAGGGCACCATCTAAATCCGTTGAGATGACACTATATGAACTGTGGTTTAGCAAGAAACTCAAGTTGTCGTTTCTTAAAGTTTGGGGCTGCGATGCTTATGTAGAAAAGTTTCATCCTGATAAGCTCGAACCCAAATCGGAGAAGTGCGTCTTCATAGAATACCCAAAGGAAATTGTTGGGTACACCTTCTATCACAGATCCGGAGGCAAGATATTCGTTGCTAAAAATGGATCCTTTCTGGAGAAGGAGTTTCTCTCGAAAGAAGTGAGTGGGAGGAAAGTAGAACTTGATGAGGTAACTGTACCTGCTCCCTTATTGGAAAGTAGTTCATCACAGAAATCAGTTCTTGCGACACCTACACCAGTTAGTGAGGAAGCTAATGATGATGATCATGAAACTTCAGATCAAGTTACTACAGAACCTCGTAGGTCTTCCAGAGTAAGATCTGCACCAGAGTGGTGTAGTAATCATGTTCTGGAAGTCATGTTACTAGACCATGATGAACCTACGAACTATGAGGAAGCGATGATGAGCCCAGATTCCGCGAGATGGCTTGAGGCCATAAAATCTGAGATATGATCCATGTATGACAACAAAGTATGGACTTTGATTGACTTGCTCGATGATCAGCAAAGCCATGTTAAATAAATGGATCTTCAAGAGGAAGACGGAGACTGATAGTAGTGTTACTATCTACCAAGCTCGACTTGTTGCAAAAGTTTTTCAACAAGTTCAAGGTGTTGAATACAATGAGGTTTTCTCACTCGTATCGATGCTTAAGTCTATCTGAATCATGTTAGCAATTGCCACATTTTATGAAATCTGGCAAATGGATGTCAAAACTGCATTCCTTAATGGATTTATTAAAGAAGAGTTGTATATGATGTAACCAGAAGGTTTTGTCAATCCTAAAGGTGCTAACAAAATGTGCAAGCTCCAGCGATCCATCTATGGACTGATGCAAGCATCTCGGAGTTGGAATATACGCTTTGATAAGTTGATCAAAGCATATAGTTTTATATGGACTTAAGATGAAGCCTGTATTTACAATAAAGTGAGTGGGAGCACTACAGCCTTTCTGATTAGTATATGTGAGTGACATATTGTTGATCAGAAATGATGTAGAATTTTTCTGCAAAGCATAAAGGAGTGTTTTTAAAGGAGTTCTTTAAAAAGAAAAGACCTCAGTAAAAAGCTACTTATATATTGAGCATCAAGATCTATTGAGATAGATCAAGACGCTTGATAAGATTTTCAATGAGTACATACCTTGGCAAGTTTTTGAAATAGTTCAAAATGGAACAGTTAAAGAAAGAGTTCTTGCCTGTGTTGCAAAGGTATGAAATTGAGTAAGACTCAAATCCCGACCATAGCAGAAAATAGAAAGAGAATGAAAAGTCATTCCCTATGCCTCAGTCATAGGTTCTATAAAGTATGCTATGCTTTGTACCAGACCTATTGTATACCTTGCTCTGTATTTGGCAAGGGAGTACAATAGTGATCTAGGAGTAGATCACTGGACATTGGTCAGGAATATCCTTAGTAAGGACTAAGGAGATGTTTCTCGATTATGGAGGTGATAAAAGTGTTTGTTGTAAAAGTTACATCAGTGCAAATTTTTACACTGATCCAGATGACTCTAAGTCTCAATCTGGATACATATTGAAAGTGGGAGCGATTAGCTAGAGTAGCTCCGTACAGAGCATTGTAGACATAGAATATTTGCAAAATACATACGGCTCTGAATGTAACAGACCCGTTGACTAAGCTTCTCTCACGAGCAAAACATGATCACACCTTAGTACTCTTTGGATGTTAATCACATAGAGATGTGAACTAGATTATTGACTCTAGTAAACCCTTTGGGTGTTGGTCACATGATGATGTGAACTATGGGTGTTAATCATATACAGATATGAATATTGGTGTTAAATCACATGACGATGTGAACTAGATTATTGACTCTAGTGCAAGTGGGAGACTGAAGGAAATATGCCCTAGAGGCAATAATAAAGTTATTATTTATTTCCTTATAATCATGATAAATGCTTATTATTCATGCTAGAATTGTATTTACCGGAAACATAATACATGTGTGAATACATAGACAAACAAAGTGTCACTAGTATGCCTCTACTTGACTAGCTCGTTAATCAAAGATGGTTATGTTTCCTAACCATGAACAATGAGTTGTTATTTGATTAATGAGGTCATATCATTAGTAGAATGATCTGATTGACATGACCCATTCCATTAGCTTAGCACCCGATCGTTTAGTATGTTGCTATTGCTTTCTTCATGACTTATACATGTTCCTATGACTATGAGATTATGCAACTCCCGTTTACCAGAGGAACACTTTGGGTACTACCAAACGTCACAACGTAACTGGGTGATTATAAAGGAGTACTACAGGTGTCTCCAATGGTCGATGTTGGGTTGGCGTATTTCGAGATTAGGATTTGTCACTCCGATTATCGGAGAGGTATCTCTGGGCCCTCTCGGTAATACACATCACATAAGCCTTGCAAGCATTACAACTAATATGTTAGTTGTGAGATGATGTATTACGGAACGAGTAAAGAGACTTGCCGGTAACGAGATTGAACTAGGTATTGGATACCGACGATCGAATCTCGGGCAAGTAACATACCGATGACAAAGGGAACAACGTATGTTGTTATGCGGTCTGACCGATAAAGATCTTCGTAGAATATGTAGGAGCCAATATGGGCATCCAGGTCCCGCTATTGGTTATTGACTGGAGACGTGCCTCGGTCATGTCTACATTGTTCTCGAACCTGTAGGGTCCGCACGCTTAAGGTTACGATGACAGTTATAATATGAGTTTACATGTTTTGATGAACCGAAGGAGTTCGGAGTCCCGGATGAGATCGGGGACATGACGAGGAGTCTCGAAATGGTCGAGACGTAAAGATTCATATATTGGATGATATGGTTAGGCCAAGGGGTCAAGCCCATGAGGCTTTAGATCGGTGCAAAAGGAGTTTTGCGGAGTCCAGGGGGCCAAACGCCGGAGACCCTGGCGTCTGGCCCTGGGCCAGACGCCGAGGCCCATGGCGTCTGGGCCAGATGCTAAGGATTGTGGCGTTTGGTCCTGGAGTCCGAGTGGGACTCTTGCCTTTCGGGAAAAACCGACTTTGAGAAGGCTTTTGCTCCAAGTTTCGACCCCGGGGCTCAACATATAAATAGAGGGGCAGGGCTAGCACCAAAGACACAACAATTGATCCCTTGGATCTCTTAGCCGTGTGCGGTGCCCCCCTCCACTATAGTCCACCTCGATAATATCGTAGCGGTGCTTAGGCGAAGCCCTGTGACGGTAGAACATCAAGATCGTCACCACGCCGTCGTGCTGACGGAACTCTCCCTCGACACTCGGCTGGATCGGAGTTCGAGGGACGTCATCGAGCTGAACGTGTGCTAGAACTCGGAGGTGCCGTAGTTTCGGTGCTTGATCGGTCGGGCCGTGAAGACGTACGACTACATCAACCGCGTTGTGCTAACGCTTCCGCTTACGGTCTACAAGGGTATGTAGACAACACTCTCCCCTCTCGTTGCTATGCATCACATGATCTTGCGTGTACGTAGGAAATTTTTTGAAATTACTACGAAACCCAACACTTATACATTCAGATCTATGTGAAATGAATGGTATTTTGACAAAAGGTGGAAAGAAATATTTCATGACGTTAATTGACGACTCCACTAGATACTGTCGTGTGTATCTTCTGAAATCTAAGGATGAGGCTTTGAACTTTTTCAAGATCTATAAAGCTGAAGTGGAAAACCAACTTGATCGGAAAATCAAGAGGCTTAGGTCTGACCGTGGTGGAGAGTATTTTCCAATGAATTTGATGCTTTTTGTGCGGAACATGGTATAATCCATGAAAGGACGCCTCCCTACTCACCTCAGTCAAATGGGGTGGCCGAAAGAAAGAACCGTACTCTAACTGATTTGGTTAACGCCATGTTAGACACACTGGGTCTCACCAAGGCATGGTGGGGGGAGGCGATATTGACAGCATGTCATGTCCTAAATCGAGTTCCCACAAAGAACAAAGAGATAAGTCCATTCGAGGAATGGGAGAAGAAAAGGTTAAAGCTCTCTTATCTGCAAACATGGGGTTGTTTAGCTAAAGTCAATGTTCCAATTCCAAAGAAGCGGAAACTTGGACCAAAGACTGTGGATTGTGTTTTCATGGGATATGATTTTCATAGCATTGGCTATAGATTCTTGATTGTAAAATCTGTGGTACCTGACATGCATGTCGGTACGATCATGGAGTCGAATGATGCGACTTTCTTTGAAGATATCTTTCCCATGAAGGATATGACTACCTCATCTAATCAGGAGATGCTTAGTTCGTTGAATCAGGAACCAGTTACAATTACCGAACCTGCCATTTTGATGGAACACTTTGAAAGTCCTGTGGAGGAGAACAATGAAGTTCCTATTAGGAGCAAGAGACAGAGGACTGCAAAGTCCTTCGGTGATGATTTTCTTGTGTTTTTCATAGATGACACTCCCAGTTCTATTTCAGAGGCCTATGCATCTGAAGATGCTGACTACTGGAAGGAAGCGGCTCGTAGCGAGATGGATTCCATCTTGGCGAATGAAACTTGGGAGATAACTAATCGTCCTTATGGGTGCAAACCTATAGGATGCAAATGGGTATTCAAGAAGAAGCTTAGGCCTGATGGTACTATCAAAAAGTACAAGGCTCGGCTCGTGGCTAAGGGTTATACCCAAAAGGAAGGTGAAGATTTCTTTGATACTTACTCACATGTGGCTCGACTGACCACTATTCGAGTTCTACTTTCACTAGCTGCCTCACATGGTCTTCTCGTTCATCAAATGGATGTTAAGACTGCTTTCCTAAATGGAGAGTTGGATGAGAAAATCTATATGGAACAACCATATGGGTTTGTAATAGATGGTTAGGAAGGGAAAGTGTGCAATTTGCTGAAGTCTTTGTATGGACTCAAGCAAGCACCCAAACAGTGGCATGAGAAGTTCAAAAGAACTTTAACAGCTGCAGGCTTTATTGGGAACGAAGCTGACAAATGTGTGTACTATCACCATGGTGGGGGCGAGAGACTTATGCTTTGCTTGTATGTTGATGACATACTGATTTTCGGAACAAATCTAAATATTATTAAGGAGGTCAAGGATTTCCTATCTCGCTGTTTTGAGATGAAGGATTTAGGAGTGGCTGATGTCATTCTGAACATCAAGTTGTTGAGAGATGATGATGGTGGGATTACATTGCTTCAATCTCACTATGTGGAAAAGATCTTGAGTCGCCTTGGCTATAGTGACCGCAAGCCTTCTCCAACACCATATGATGCTAGTGTGTTGCTTCGAAAGAATCGAAGAATTGCTAGAGACCAATTTAAATATTCACAGATCATTGGCTCGCTTATGTACTTAGCCAGTGCTACAAGACCTGACATCTCTTTTGCTGTTAGCAAACTAAGTCGGTTTGTCTCAAAACCAGGAGATGTGCATTGAAAAGCTCTAGAGAGAGTTTTGCGTTATTTGAAAGGCACTGCAAATTATGGAATTCACTACACCAGGCACCCAAAGGTGCTTGAAGGGTATAGTGACTCAAACTGGATCTCAGATGCTGATGAGATAAAGGCCACGAGCGGATATGTATTCACTCATGGAGGTGGCGCTGTTTCTTGGAAGTCTTACAAGCAGACCATCTTAACGAGGTCAACAATGGAAGCAGAACTCACAGCACTAGATACAGCTACGGTCGAAGCAGATTGGCTTCGTCGGGCTCTTGAATGACTTGCCGGTAGTTAAGAAACCTATACTGGGTATCCTTATGAACTGTGATAATCAAACTGTGATCACTAAAGTGAGCAGCTCAAAGAATAACATGAAGTCATCAAGACACATTCAGAGAAGGTTAAAGTCTGTCAGAAAAATGAAAAACTCCGGAGTTATTGCATTGGATTATATCCAAACGTCTAAAAATCTGGCAGATCCTTTTACTAAGGGTCTATCACGTAATGTGATAGATAATGCATCGAGGGAGATGGGTATGAGACCCACAATATGAGTTGTTCACAGTGGTAACCTATTCTTTGTGATCGGAGATCCCGTGAATTAGATGTGGAAGACAAGCTGTTGGTCAACTGGGAGGAGAGTATCCTTATTTTAAAAATACCACTACATAAAGATGCAATACTCTCCTAATCTGCATGGCAGGTTGATGTATATCTTAATGTGTTCTAAGTGGCTCTTTGAAGCAGAGATGTTGTCCTGCAGAACATCTTTTGAAGAACGCACCTATATGAGTCTGATTGTTAAACGTCGCAATCTATGAGAGTAGGGTTCTCTCTAGTAAACTCATGAAAGGTCTCGGAGTATGACGTATAAGCTCCATCCACGGGGAAGACCCACGGTAGCCACGTATCGGTCAAGGCTTTATGTGAAGCTAGATTCGCAGAAAACTTGCAGTTCAAGGCCCGGTCCACTGTTCAAGTTGCTTACTAGTGTAGCATAGAGTTCTAGGTGAAAGTTCAACTTAACAGTCTCCACTGCAGTACCGGTATATAAAACAGTGTTTTGGAACCAAAGGCAAATTTTGTGTGCCTCTAGGATCTGGTGGGGGATTATTGGAATTTAGTCTATTTTAGGACAGCCCAATAACTATTTCAGAAATTCCTAAATAAATCCTAGAGGCCCACTTAGCCCATTTATGCAAGGCAAGGGATACTACTAATGTTTAGTCCCATATTGCTAGTTAAGTGGGAGTTCGACCTCCTTATAAGGGAGGTTCTTTCTCCACTTGTATGAGCATGAGAATAAAAGGGACATCCACACGCGCTCCTCCTCCGCCGCCCGCCTCGCCACGCCGCGCCTCGTCACGACGTGCCGCGGGTTGCGGGAATGAGCCGAGCCGATGTCTAAATTTTTGCCACGCACTACGGGTATACAAAAGGTCACTCGGAAGCTGAAACATTTTTCTGTAGTGGACACTGATTCCGAACGGCGCGTCTCTTCGGCTGCTGCCTGTTCGTTTCGTCTCCCGCATTCCCTTCAGCTCCCGACGCAGCCTCTCACCTCCTTCTCTTGCGCCTATAAAAGGGAGGTCGCTCCTCTCAGAGAGACGCACCAGAATCTCTTCCTCCTCTCGCCACAAGTTCCTGAGCACTGCGCTGCTGCTACATTCTTCCTCATCCCGGCTTGCGGCGTGCACCACAGGTCGGGACAGTAGGCCTCCGGAACCGCACCTTTTGAGTCATGTACGGGAGAAGGGTGATAAGGTTTTTGGAGAGCGCTCTGCGCGACTACTGACTTCTTCGTCACGGACGCCCCAGACTCCGACGACTACTTCCCCGACGACGACTACTTCCCCAACGTCGACAACCTCCTCGACGACATGGAGGACACTGACCCCAAGTCCAGTGCCTCTGCTCCGGCTGCTGTCCAGTACGTGTTTTTATCTTTCCTGTTAGAAGTCATGCAACAGTTCCTTCTTCTAGTGTTTGCTCTACACATGTTAGGCTCTACTTCAAATATGCATCTTGATCTACTGTCTGCTCTAAAGATGATCGGTTCTAGCTCATATATGCAGATATTATTTACCTTTTCTTTTTCAAATCGCATGGCTTGTTTTATCATTGCTATACTAGTCATGCTTTATCTAGTATTTCTGTTAATAAAATCATTCAATAAACTACTCATATTTCCAACAGGTAACTTAAGCTCAGTGAGGGTTGCACTGACAAAAATGCAAGGCCTCACGGCACCTTGCAAGATCGTGCTCGTGATATTTCTGCTCGGCTTAGGCTTGGCAGGGGCCGCCCCTGACAGCCGTAGGAGGCACATCTCCAGCAGCCCTGACGCAAGAAGATGACGCTGTACCTCCACGACATCCTCTACAACGGCGTCAACAACACCGCCAACGCGACCGCCGCGCCGGTCACCAAGCCGACGGACCTGAGCACGTCGCACTGGAGCAACGGCACCTTCTTCGGCATGCTGGTGGTGTTCGACGACCTGGTGACGGAGGGGACGGCGCTGCCGGTCGGGGACGAGGAGCCGGCGGCGCGCGCGCAGGGCTTCTACTTCTACGACAAGGAGTCGTACAGCGGGTGGTTCTCCTTCTCACTCGTGTTCAACTCAAAGGCATACAGGGGCACGCTCAACCTCATGGGCGCCGATCCCATGGACGAGGAGACTCGTGACTTCTCCATCGTCGGCGGCACCGGCGACTTCTTCATGGCGCGCGGCATCGCGACTATCCGCACCGACGCCACCTGGGCTACTTCTACTTCCGCCTCAAGATGGACATCAAGCTCTACGAGTGCTACGTCTGATCTGATAAGTTATGAAGATGCATGGTTATAACACGCACGTACGCGTGTGCCGGTAAGGATCAAGGAGTGATGTTGGTGCTGTTGTTTTTCTTTGTGTGATGAGTTGCGTGCATGCATGGGCGCATGTGCTATTTGTGTCCTTCGTGTATGATTCGATGTGAGTTGTTGTTGTTGTTTGATTCGATGTTTAATTCTTGCATGCATGGGATCTCGATTCTGTATCATTCGATGAGAGTTTAAATTTCACATTGTTGTTATTGTTTATGTATTATTAATATGTTTGATGTACCAAGCTGATGAGAAATATGGACAATATATACGAGAGCGGCGATAGAGAGCTCGAGCGCGCGCGCTCCCGCTAGGTGGACCAATAGCACAAGACCGCGTGGGTGGGCCTCTTGAGCGGACCGTATACGTGCATGTAGTCTTACTGTCGATACATAGGGCTAGATCGCGTACGTTGCGCGGTAACGGACGGAGAGTGAAAACGTACCATCGGTACATTTGATGGATCACGGTACGTGACGTACTCGGACAATAGTTTCGTCCAGAAAAGAGTGTAGACATAGCGGTGGAAAAAATAAATGCGTTTGCAGGCCCAGCAGAAGCCAAGATCCCCATCTCCCACCCCGCTCCCTCATTACGAGTGCTCTACAGCGCCATCAGCAGAGAGCAGAGTCCATGGCAGCGGCGGAAGAGAAAGGCAATGGGCTGGAGTTCCTAACAGATCCTGTCAAC
The DNA here is from genome assembly GCF_018294505.1 of Triticum aestivum. Taxonomy (NCBI): domain Eukaryota; kingdom Viridiplantae; phylum Streptophyta; class Magnoliopsida; order Poales; family Poaceae; genus Triticum; species Triticum aestivum. The sequence goes on along the minus strand of NC_057798.1, from coordinate 158,953,643 downwards.
ATGTATGGTTGCTACTTCATCTTCGTTGAAGCAGTATCTCTGAGTCTTTCGCAAGGACCAACTACTGGATTGCCAGGTCTTCTCACAGGTTCCCCTGGCCGGATCTTGAAACCAAGGATTTAACTCCGGCCGGTGAGGCAGGTACTTGCCTCACACAGCCGGCTGTTGAATCAAGCATGGGAGATGTTGGCGATGACCCACTGTCAATCCAATTGGCCGTCAATAACGGCTGCAAAGCACTGAGCTTGTCGGCGGCCGATTCGCAGCAATCAACAAGAAAAGATGACCCGCAAGCCCCCAGTTGGACTAGAAGGTACCTTCACTTGGTTTCGATCCTGCTTAACTCTGAACATATTCACGTAAGCCATATTTGGTAAAAGGAACTCTGAAGCACAAGGTGTATTTGCATACTGCTCGCTTGTAAGCTCTGAATTCTTCAGATTTGTATACTGCTCGCGTGTCAGCACTGAATTCTTTAGCAAAAACCAAAAAATATATATATAAAACATCAATTCATAGTTGTCCTATGCTCATCTCTGAATGTATTACGGTTATAAATGTCTGAAAAATTTATATCTCCAGATGTAAATCTCTGCTTTACATTTTGGTTGCTTATCAAGCCTGATGTCTTTTACAGTCGGCTGTATTTCATTCTCAATAATTTTAGAAATCTGAAAGTAAACCTGCACCTCCATGTTGATTGTGTGTGAACAATGAAATCCTGATGAGAAAATGAGCAAAACGTAAGTTTGTCTTGGATCGTCATAAACACTGAAAACAGTGTGGTAAGCCGTGTCTGAATAATTGAAATCTTTAACATTAAAGCAATGCTACTATATTGGTTGCTTGAGCATTGCATTCTTCAGTACAAATCAGGCACCCATTTTCAGTCAAATAATGATCTGTTAAATAATGATGCAGGATTCGTATTGGGCGAGCCCCTATTGAGCGCACACCATGTGCTGGAAGAGTATGTGCCCTTGAAAAAACCTTAAGAGGATACGCGGAGAAGAAAACAGATATCGTCATGGTACCAGCTGTTGGATACAATTTTGATTCATTGGGAGAAGCATATGACTTCTATAATCTATATTCGTGGGAGATTGGCTTTGTGATAAGATATGGAAAAAGTAGGCTGAACATCGAGAGAACCAAATGTATGCAAGAAATAGTCTGTGGGTGCTCGGTGAGTTGATATTAAAATAATTACCCAAAAACTGTATCTACTTTCTCGAAACGCAATATAACATTTGGCAATGGATTCGTATTTTCAGGGCAAACCAAAAAAAGGAAACGCACGGACATGCCGCTGCGAGTGCCCTGCAACGAACACGGTTCCGCACTATATGCCGTGGCCCTGATCACAAAAGCACAACTTGTCCACGGAGAGGGGACACGCCTCAAAAGAAAAGGAGAGAACCAAAATGCTCGATCTGCGGGGTGGGAGGTCATCGGAAGAACACCTGCAACAATCCTAAGATTGTGGTACATGTTGCCGAGCAAACAACTCATGATCCTGCTATCGATCAGTGATAAATCTATGCAAGCACGAAAGCATGTCAAGTAGCACCTAGTTTGTTACTGTATTCTGGTTGATCAATGCCACTTTCCTGATGTGTATTGTGTATTATCAGCTTAGTAATCTGTACTTGTCTCAACCATGGCAACCCATGATGCGTGTATGCAAGTATCGCAAGTGCATCTGATTTTTACCTTCTGCTTTGTATCGTGCATGCTCACTTGCATTTGCCTGGCCTAAAAATTGTACTGTGTTTGCCTGATACCCTTGCTTAAATGGGTGTACTGTTGAAAGATAGGTTTCATGCTGCTGTCACATTTCCTTCCTATTAATCTTATATGTGCTAATCAATAAAAAAAGCTGCTAACCCTTAGAAGGTACTGCTGAGAATCACACACTCACGAGTCCTCTGTTCATGACATTGGTCAAAAAAAAAAAGATGTGACCGACAGCACGGTGCATACACCCTCTCTTCTCTCCAAGCATGGGCGCGGACGCAGCACTGTGCACGTATAGTTTGATTTTTGAATCCTTTTGGTGCGCCCATCCAATAACGCCTGTAGTTACTACCCTTCTACTGTGAGCAACCATCAAGTCTGCTACTACTTGAAGTGAGCCAATCTTTGCCACCTGCTCACAGTCTCCAGGCATATCTGCTTGCTGCCGCTAGCCTCTGGATCACTCCATCAGGCTGCCATGGGCGGGATATAGCACTGCACCCATATAGTTTGATTTTTGGATGCTTTTGCAGCACCTGCCCAGCATTGCCTCCTGCAGCTGCCCAGCTTCATTTGGTGCTGCGATTTGCTGCTGACCTGGATCGATTTGCGCCAGCGGAGGTGTCCTCGGTCCAAGCGAAGCCAGGTACTCTGCGTAGACTTCCTGCCACCTGCAGAAATCGCATTCCACCTCGTCTCGGCTGCCATCGACTGGGGAAGCGCTCGCCGGCGAACTGACCGCGGCAGGCGACGTATGTCACCACTACCCTACCGCAATCCGGGCAGGGGACTACAGGCAGGGCGACCGGCGGCAGGGGAATACAGGCGGCGATCAGATCTGCACCTTGGTTGGCGTTCGCCATGAGCTGTAGCTTGGGTTCTTCAGTCAAATTTGAGGAGTCGAGTGAGCAGGTAAGTAAACGACAGGCGCCAGTGGACCGAACAAGCGCCGCTTCCCACCATGTGTAACGGTGCCGCCGGTCGTAAACGGCAGGGGCGATGACCCGCTGTGAGAAACAAACGGCCGTCCGAGACCAAGTTCGGTATATAAGTATCTCATTAGTACGGTGTAGACGTACAGAACCCTGCAAGCCCTACAATACCACGTACGGCCCACATCCCAAAATGAGTGAATGGGTAGCGATACAGGGAGCGTGCGCGCTCGTCCGCGCCTATCAATTTCCGCAATATATACATACTACAAATTATACTCCCCATTAATTAGAAGGCCTAGCAGATGGACGATGCAAAGAAGAAGAAAAACCTAGCCCCTCAAAAGTCTAGCTACATTAGCGAGGAAAGATGGATAAACATGTTTCGTACTAATTGTCTTATCAGGCCTATGACATGAAACAAGATGTGGATGAAAAGTGAGATACGATCCAACTACTCCTAATAAATTTTGAGTCTTGCCTTTAACGTCTTGTTTCCTGGGTGGTGGGAGCCGCAGTACTCGTGGGCTGAGTCCGTGGCTCGGGTGCGGGCGGCTAGCGGTCATGGCTGCGTGGGCGGCGTGCTAGCTGGCGTTTCGACGGTCTGTGGCGGTGCCGGTGTTTGGCTTGGGTCCATGTGCCTGACCGCACCGATATCGAAGAAGGAGCATGCTTACCGGGGTGAAAATCCTGTCTGTTCTAGGCCAGACTAACGGAGGCGGCACCTGCGGGCGTCGTCATCTTCCTGAAATCTTCTTTGTGGTTGCTCCCTCCCTTCGTCGTGCTCCGGATGAAAATCCGATCGTTGGGTCAGGCGGTGGCGGCTCTATGGTGTCGTTTCCTTCTTGAAGGCTCCGTCTTGAAGCACACGGTCTCGTCGATTCTCAACTTCATCTCTTTGTGGCTCATCAGAAGAGCGCTGGCGGCTTCGTAGTGATGCTTTCTATCTTATCTTGTAATCTACGTTGAGTCTTTCGGTGTGTTGTTGTTGTAGCCCTTTGATACCTATGTATCTTGTCTTGGGTGTGTGTGGGTCTCATGTGGTGTGTTGGCGTTTGTATCTTTTCCGTTTGTTGGCGGTTGTTGCTTTATATATAAAGGGAGGCGCAAGCCTTTTTCGGTAAATTAATATAATAATTTATGATTGGTTATTACTAACTAAGATACTAATTAGTATGTAGTCCGTGCCAATCTGTAGTATGGATATATCTTAATCCAAAGCGATATATCTTAAGTGTGACCAAGTTTGCATATCAATATCTAGACCACCAAATTAATCTCATTCAATTCTTTAAAAAATATAGTTTCGTAATATGTACATTTTATCATATTTTTCCGTAACTTAGGACAACCCTATAACTCCAATTAGCTTTGAATGAAGTACCGGAGTGGCTGACATGTGGTGCTGCTTATTTTCTGGCCCATATGTCAGCAACTCAAGTCATCTGCCTATTATGGGCATGTGGATTTGTGCCATTCGTGTATGATTCGATGTGAGTTGTTGTGTTATTGTTGTTTGATTCGATGTTTAATTCCTGCATGCATGGGCATTTGAATTCTATATCATTTGATATGAGTTTAAATTGCACATTATTGTTATTGTTTATGTATCCTATATATAGATAAGAAGTTGATCCCCACTATCCTATTTATCTCAACATGCACACACATCTCATCAAAGGCCCACCACTACATGCATGAGAAAAGGTTTTCCATTATTAGTTGATCTCATTCAAACATTTCACCTCATCACACATGCCACCTCATAAAAGGTCCACTCAACATGCATGAAAAAAAGTTTTTCATTACGTTATGCCACTTATACTCAAAATATTTTCTGACTACACAATAATCAATTACAATATATAATATTTATTTTAGCTTTAGTTTATATATTATTAATTCAACAATGGAAGCTTCATGCAATCAAATCGCTGAAATATATTCCAATCGGTTCCGCAGCAACGCGCGGAGTATTCTTAGTTATATTATGTTTGATGTACCAATCTGATGACGACAATATATACATACTACAAATACTCCCCCACAATTAGCAGGCCTACGATAGATGCTACAGCTAGCCACTCAAAAGTCTAGTTAAGGCCCTGTTTGGTTACAGAGACTAGACTAGAAAAAAATCCCTTTTAGTCCCTAGGTAACCAAACAGGAGGGACTTTTTCTATAGGGACTAGAAAAAGACTCTACTGAAGGGTCTTTTTTCGTTAGTACCTGGGACTAAAAAAAGTCTAGTCCCTTGCAACCAAATACCCCTAAATTGGCCAGGAAAGATGGATAAAAATGTTGCATACTAATGTCTTATCAGGCCTATGACGTGCGACAAGATGTGGAGGAAAAGTGAGATATGATTCAACTAATATATCTTGACTCTTGCCTTTAATATATGTAAACTAATATAATAATTGATGATTGGTTATACTAACTAAGATGCTAATCAGAAGTTCGTACAAATCGGTAGTGTGGATAATTGAATTCTTTACAAAATATACTTTCATAATATGTACAATATTTGATGTTGTAGTACATTTTACCACAATTTTCTATAACTTAGGACCAACTTCAATTAGTTTTGAATGGAGTACCTGAGTGGCTGACATGTGGATCCGCTTATTATCTGGCCCACATTTCAGCAACTAAGTCATCTGATATTATATAAGAGGACCCCAGCCCCTATCCGCCAATTCCATTTCCGTCCCTGCTTCAAGAGCACATGCATGATAGTGGTAATTTCCCCTTCCCATCGGACATCTCAAGTCACCTAATAATCACATCCCCAATATACCACTTAACATGAAAAAAACTAAAAAAAAAACATGAAAATGGACATGAACATGGATGAACACCTCCGCAACAAACAAAAATGATTTCCGGATGCTTTCTGTAAGTGTAATCCATACCAAAAACTCAGCTTCAACGACCCCGATAAAACAACATTGTGGTAGAGTGCAGCGTTACAGAAAACGTTGTTCCAGGCATAACATCATCTTCTCAACCGAATTGCACCAACCTGACATGCCAGCCACAGGCCACATGCCTATTCTCCATTAGTTTTCCAGCAAAAGAATATGTCGCCCAGAAGTCAAAGATTAGGACTGATATGCTACAATCCGACAACACACTTGATCACCTTCGGAAACCTCTCCCTAGTCCCCGCGAAAAGGAAAGAACCTCTCCTTCGAGATGTTCTTGTAATGTTGAGCACACAGAGGTTAAGATTTAGCTCATCATGCTACTGGACTCGGAATGGGGGGGTAATTTACTGTTCATCGGCCACTGGCTTATAATAATCCTTCAGCACTTCGTCCACAGCCTTATTGATTATGCTGTCCCTGGCCTGATATGAGTTGAAACAAAGATTTCATGAGTGACTTTGAGAGACAGTATAGGGTACTGAGGTCAGCAAAAAAAGAAAGGTTACCTTTATCCCGATGGCCAGCGCTGTTCGGACATTCGCCACTTGACCTAACCTCAGGGAGCTTCCTTTGTTGTCCTTGAGGCACAATACGGGAACTTGCCTTGTGCTTGCCAGGGTTGGTATGTGCTTTGTTAGCCATTTGGGATTGCAATCAGCGGCTATAATGACAGCCTACAGTACCATGAAAAAAGATGTGGAATAGTAGTCAGTTTTAGTGTTAGCATATATGTATTGCGGATATGGACATATTTACAATACTATGAAATCCCCTTAGGCCCTGTTTGGATCACCGTTTCTCTTTGAAATACACTTGTAAAGAATACACACCTCACCCCGTCGTTTCACTTTCAGCTGGAGTTTGCACAGCGACCGGTAAGTTACACTTGTAAATTATACACCTCCGTATTATAATACATCTATTCCAAGCACGGCCTTATTCTTTTGCTCTTGAATACACATGACAGTTAAATATCCCAGATTGAGTTGATTCAATGTTGACGTGACATTCAGAACAGAGTCCATTTAACTGTTGGTTGTGCAGCTGAATGAACATTAGTGTTCTATAGAAGACAACATTTTCACTTTGCAGCTGACAGCATATATTTAGAGCATGATTTGATACTAAGGTCTTACATCGCGGTATGTAACCCACACTACAGTATTTTAGCCCTTCATGAATATTTGACCAGAGATGCAGTAAAGCACCCATGTCTTACATCCATGGCGCATATTGAAATGTAGACAGACATAGTTAGACCAGATACATGCTACTCTTAGTTGATTTGACCTTACAGATGTACATAATGGAGCTCCAAGTCCATAAGAAGGCAACAGTTGTCTCTACTCTCTAAACTCTAAGGCCTTATAGCAAGTTAAGAAACAATAGTAACCTGAAGTGGCACCAAAGGAGCTCTCCGCCTTGCTGTGCTGGTCGGTGCTTCAGTGGAACAGCCAGAACGAGAAGCAGCAGCCGCGGGCATTCGCTCGAGAACCCTTGTCACGTCGTTGACTCCAACAGAAAATTGTTGCTACAAGGGCAAAAATCATGAATGCAAAAAAACATCAGAATATTCTGAATTCACTCATGATAACAGAAGTACTCTATCTGCAGTAAAAAACTCTATAAACTTAATGAAATTAAGCAAGGATGGCAATACCTTCATCCATATCTTTTCTGGCAAACCTCCCCTTGAAGCCTTGGCAGTCTCCACGCTCCTACAATAGTAGTAACTGTTTTCAATATTGGAATAATTCAACACAAAGAAATGTTGGGACAGTAACGGTATTTGCCTACTAACCTGATAAGTTTAGACAATAGTTCATCAAGGGAATCTCCTGTTATATAATCTGAAGTTACTCTGTTCAGGGAGAAATACCGAGTGATGAGTGAACTGAAGTACCTTAACTTGAATAAGAGGAAAAAATAAAAACAGCTACAAAGATAACTCAAAATTCAACAGGGCAAAGAGTGTACGTTTGTTCAGCATCTTTCAGCAACTTGATTGACTTTCCAGGTTTGTTCTTCTTCTTGCTCATCGGCACCAAAAGAATGCTACCAACTGAGAAGACGACCTATTAAATGAAGATCAAACTATAATTTCACTTATTTCTACCTTCACTATGTAGCAAACACAGTACATGCAAGAAAGGAACATCTGAAATGGGATAAATATAAAGAACTTCAAACATACTTAAACGTGACATACATCAGCACCGTGCACACTGTAAAATTGAAGTTCAGCGCTAACACAGCATTTTTTAATGGTATTATACTAGATGTACAATAATTTCTACATTCATCCACCAACAGTGGCAGATTCCGAAATGGAGTACGTCCAGCGCAAACTTATACAGACCAAACTTATTCCAAAAATTCCCACCAACTATTTAACACACTTACATTCAAGATTACAAAACAACATATTGGCGGGGGCAAGATTTATGATTTGGGTACACGGAGTTACAAAAAAAAGATTCTACTACAGTATATATACAAAACATAAAGAACAACCGTAATGACAACTAAATTAAAAATCATACTCCGTACTTCATAGAGATAATGCCTAGACTACTTTAGTGCAGTTATTACAAATATCAGAAGAAAATTCACCTTCTACCTGCCGCGAATTGGTTGCTGTACTGATGCTCCCAACCTCCTCTGGTCAGCTGCTAACCTGCCATATCAGTATGAAAACACATTGGTCTGAGAGAAGAGTCTCGGTTAAAATGAGTGGATGCAGCCGTGAATGGAGACATGGAGGGAAACTGAGGAAGGGCTGAGCACCGGCACGAGACGGCGTGCCGCGGGGGTGACGCTGCACCCGCAGAACAGACAGCTGCTTAGGGGCGCGAAGTGGTCCTTCGGGGAGCGCGCCACGGGGTAGCGGCAGGTATTGCGTCGGGTGGCGGTGGCCGGCGGCGTGACGGCGTCGGAGTCAGGGGACTAGGGCGTCGGCGCGGCAGGGGATATGTGTTCGGGAAGGCAGTGCTTTCTCGGGGTTTTTTAGGGCCGCTTTCTCGGTGTGTTGGCCTGTTGGGTAAGCCAATTATGGGCCAAGAGCCCAAGACATTCTGCATAGGAAGATTAAGCTCAATGATCCAACTGCCCCAACGATAAGTGGTCAGAGATAATGTTAAGCAGACCTTGAACGTGCACAATGAGTCTTTGAATGATAGGTATTTGGAAATGCCAACTGATGTAGGGCAGTCTAAGATGGGTACTTTCAAGTACTTAAGAGACGGAGTATGGGAGAAGGTTCGAGGATGGATGGAGAAATTACTCTCGGTTGCAGGAAAAGAAGTGCTTATAAAATCTGTTGCACAGGCCATCCTAGTTTATTCAATGGCATGCTTCAGATTACCACGGGGTTTGTGTGAGAATATCACTTCGATAATCAGACAGTTTTGGAGGGGGAGTAAACAAGGAAGAAGAAAACCGGCCTGGGTTGCTTGGGACATCATGACAAAACCAAAATACCTAGGTGGCATGGGTTTTAGAGATATTGAGATTTTCAATCTTGCACTACTTGCTCGTCGGGCGTGGAGGCTAATGGTTGATCCTACATCGCTAAGTGCAAAGTTGCTTAAAGCGGCCTACTACCCAGAGAGTAGTTTCCTGGATGCAGATTTGGGGAACCACCCTTCGCAAATATGGCGGGTTGTGATTGACGGCAGAGAGGTATTGAAACAGGGTATCATCCGAAGGGTTGGAAAAGGGGCGTCAATAGATATTTGGAATACCAACTGGATTCCAAGAATTGGTCCCATGAGACCAATCACATCCATCTCAGACAATCCCCCAAGGTTAGTGTCAGAACTAATTGACTCCACCTCCGCTTCATGGAGGGAAGAACTGATTCGGGGAACTTTTTTACCCTTTGACGCGGACGCAATCTTGGCAATTCCTTTGTGCACAAGAGCGGTGGATGATTTTTGGGCATGGTCGGGTGAAAGGAGTGGAAAATTCACGGTAAGGTCAGCCTACCGGATGGTGATGAACACAAAACACCATCGTGAGAATTGGTTGGAGGGAGCTGGTGAAATTTCAGACCTCAACACAAAGATCAATGAGTGGACAGAGCTATGGCACATCAAAGTGCCTTCGAAGTTGAAGGTTTTTCTGTGGAGACTAGCTCAACACTCGATCCCGTCGATGGATGTTCTGCACCGTCGCAATATGTCCACCACCCGCTGTTGCGCCCTTTGCGGCTATGACGATTCATGGAAACATGTCCTAATGGAGTGCACCATGTCTATATGCATATGGTCTCTATCTAATCCCCGTCTCGTTGAGCATATGAGTCAGAAGATGGGAAGGAATGCAAGGAACTGGATTTTCGCAATGCATGAAGTACTATCCCAGGAAGAATTTGTTCTCATGGTGGTAACACTATGGTCGGTCTGGAAAGCTAGGAGAAAGGCGATGTACGAGGAAATATTTGAGAGCCCTCAATCCACTCATCAGTTTATTCAGGCCTATATGAACAACCTTCGTTCAATGCAGGAAAACAATAGCAGCTCGAGGCCGGTGGAGGGAGTAGCGCGGCCGAGGCCAACACAGTGGATTCATGCTCCAGAGGCAATGTGCAAGATCAACGTAGATGGTGCAGCTTCACAAAACCTGAGGAGGGGAGCTGCAGCGGCATTATGCAGAGACCACAATGGAAAGTTTCTAGGGGCATCGGCCATACTTGTGAGGGGTGTTTATGACCCACCTACACTTGAATCCCTTGCAATTCGGGAGGCTCTAGCCCTGGCCGAAGCTCTGAATTTGCAGAGAATGCATGTTGCATCAGATTGCAAAGTGGTGATCGAGGATATGAAGGAATTGTTGGAAATATGCCCTAGAGGCAATAATAAATTAGTTATTATTATTATTATATTTCCTTGTTCATGATAATCGTTTATTATCCATGCTATAATTGTATTGATAGGAAACTCAGATACATGTGTGGGTACATAGACAACACCATGTCCCTAGTAAGCCTCTAGTTGACTAGCTCGTTGATCAATAGATGGTTACGGTTTCCTGACCATGGACATTGGATGTCGTTGATAATGGGATCACATCATTAGGAGAATGATGTGATGGACAAGACCCAATCCTAAGCCTAGCACAAAAGATCGTGTAGTTCGTATGCTAAAGCTTTTCTAATGCCAAGTATATTTTCCTTAGACCATGAGATTGTGCAACTTCCGGATACCGTAGGAATGCTTTCGGTGTACCAAACGTCACAACGTAACTGGGTGGCTATAAAGGTGCACTACAGGTATCTCCGAAAGTGTCTGTTGGGTTGGCACGAATCGAGACTGGGATTTGTCACTCCGTGTGACGGAGAGGTATCTCTGGGCCCACTTAGTAGGACATCATCATAATGTGCACAATGTGATCAAAGAGTTGATCGCGGGATGATGTGTTACGGAACGAGTAAATAGACTTGCCGGTAACGAGATTGAACAAGGTATCGGCATACCGACGATCGAATCTCGGGCAAGTACAATACCGCTAGACAAAGGGAATTGTATACGGGATCGATTGAGTCCTTGACATCGTGGTTCATCCGATGAGATCATCGTGGAACATGTGGGAGCCAACATGGGTATCCAGATCCAGCTGTTGGTTATTGACCGGAGAACGTCTCGGTCATGTCTGCATGATTCCCGAACCCATAGGGTCTACACACTTAAGGTTCGATGATGCTAGGGTTATAAAGGAAGTTTGTATGTGGTTACCGAATGTTGTTCGGAGTCTCGGATGAGATCCCGGACGTCACGAGGAGTTCCGTAATGGTCCAGAGGTAAAGATTTATATATGGGAAGTCTTGTTTTGGTCACCAGAAAAGTTTTGGGTTTTATCGGTAACGTACCGGGACCACCGGGAGGGTCCCGAGGGTCCACCAAGTGGGGCCACCATCCCCGGAGGGCTGCATGGGCCAAGTGTGGGAGGGGACCAGCCCCAGGTGGGCTGGTGCGCCCCACCCCCCACAAGGGCCCAAGGCGTCTAGGGTTTGGGGGGAGGGGGTGCACCCACCTAACTTGGGGGGCAAGTTTCCCCTCTCCCCCCCCCCTTGGCCGCACCCTAGATGTGTTTGGGCTGGCTGCCGCCCCTAGAGTGGAACCCTAGGTGGGGGCGCAGCCCTCCCTCTCCCCCTATATATACTTGAGGGTTTTGGGGTTGCCAACAGAAGAGTTTGACCTCTCCCTGGCGCAGCCCTACCTCTCTCCCTTCTCCTCTCCCGCGGTGCTTGGCGAAGCCCTGCAGGATTGCCACGCTCCTCCATCACCAGCACGCCGTTGTGCTGCTGCTGGATGGAGTCTTCCTCAACCTCTCCCTCTCTCCTTGCTGGATCAAGGCATGGGAGACGTCACCGGGCTGTACGTGTGTTGAACGCGGAGGTGCCGTCTGTTCGGCACTAGGATCTCCGGTGATTTGGATCACGACGAGTACGACTCCCTCAACCCCGTTCTCTTGAACACTTCCGCTTAGCGATCGACAAGGGTATGTAGATGCACTCTCCTTCCCCTCATTTCTGGTTTCTCCATAGATAGATCTTGGTGACACGTAGGAAAATTTTGAATTTCTGCTACGTTCCCCAACAGTGGCATCATGAGCTAGGTCTATTGCGTAGATTCTATGCACGAGTAGAACACAAAGTAGTTGTGGGCGTTGATTTTGTTCAATATGCTTAATGTTACTAGTCCAATCTTGTTTCGACGGTATTGTGGGATGAAGCGGCCCGGACCGACCTTACACGTACTCTTACATGAGACAGGTTCCACCGACTAACATGCACTTGGTGCATAAGGTGGCTAGCGGGTGCCAGTCTCTCCCACTTTAGTCGGGACAGATTCGATGAAAAGGGTCCTTATGAAGGGTAAATAGCAATTGGCATATCACGTTGTGGTTTTGCGTAGGTAAGAAACGTTCTTGCTAGAAACCCATAGCAGCCACGTAAAACATGCAAACAACAATTAGAGGACGTCTAACTTGTTTTTGCAGGGTATGATATGTGATGTGATATGGCCAAGAAGAATGTGATGAATGATATGTGATGTATGAGATTGATCATGTTCTTGTAATAGGAATCACGACTTGCATGTCGATGAGTATGACAACCGGCAGGAGCCATAGGAGTTGTCTTTATTTATTGTATGACCTGCGTGTCATTGAACAACGCCATGTAATTAATTTACTTTATTGCTAACCGGTAGCCATAGTAGTAGAAGTAATAAGTTGGCGAGACAACTTCATGGAGACACGATGATGGAGATCATGGTGTCATGCCGGTGACGATGATGATCATGGAGCCCCGAAGATGGAGATCAAAAGGAGCAAAATGATATTGGCCATATCATGTCACTATTTTGATTGCATGTGATGTTTATCATGTTTCTACATCTTATTTGCTTAGAACGACGGTAGTAAATAAGATGATCCCTCATTAAAATTTTAAGAAAGTGTTCCCCCTAACTGTGCACCGTTGCGAAAGTTCGTCGTTTTGAAGCACCACGTGATGATCGGGTGTGATAGATTCTTACGTTCACATACAACGGGTGTAAGCCAGATTTACACATGCGAAACACTTAGGTTAACTTGACGAGCCTAGCATGTACAGACATGGCCTCAGAACACAAGAGACCGAAAGGTCGAGCATGAGTCGTATGGAGGATACGATCAACATGAAGATGTTCACCGATGATGACTAGTCCGTCTCACGTGATGATCGGACACGGCCTAGTTGACTCGGATCATGTAATCACTTAGATGACTAGAGGGATGTCTATCTGAGTGGGAGTTCATTAGATGAACTTAATTATCCTGAACATAGTCAAAAGCCCTTTGTAAATTATGTCATAGCTCGCGCCATAGTTCTACTATTTTAGATATGTTCCTAGAGAAAATTTAGTTGAAAGTTGACAGTAGCAATTATGCGGACAGTAGAAGGCTTGTGTCCTTAATGCACCGCTCGGTGTGCTGGACCTCGAACGTGGTCTATGGATGTTGCGAACATCTGACATACACGTTTTGATGACTACATGATAGTTCGGTAATGTTAAATGGTTTGGAATTAAGGCACCGAAGACATTTTTGAAATGTCGCAGAACATATGAGATGTTCCAAGAGCTGAAATTGGGATTTCAGGCTCGGGCCCACGTCAAGAGGTATGAGACCTCCGATGAGTTTTCTAGCCTACAAACTAAGGGAGAAGATCTCAATCGTTGAGCTTGTGCTCATATTGTCTGAGTGCAACAATCACTTGAATCGAGTGGGAGTTGATCTTCCAGATGAGATAGTGATGTTTCTCCAAAGTCATTGCCACCAAGCTGCTAGAGCTTCGTGATGAACTATAACATATCAGGGATAGATATGATGATCCTTGAGGTATTCACGATGTTTGACACCGTGAAAGTAGAAAACAAGAAGGAGCATCAATTGTTGATGGTTGGTGAAACCACTAGTTTCAAGAAGGGCAAGGGCAAGAAGGGATACTTCATGAAATGGCAAATCAGCTGCTGCTCTAGTGAAGAAACCCAAGGTTGAACCCAAACCCGAGACTAAGTGCTTCTGTAATAAGGGGAACAACCACTGGAGCAGAATTACCCTAGATACTTGGTAGATGAGAAGGCTGGCAAGGTCGATAGAAGTATATAGGATATACATTATGTTAATGTGTACTTTACTAGTACTCCTAGTAGCACCAGGGTATTAAGATGCCGGTTCGGTTGCTAAGTGTTAGTAACTCGAAATAAAAGAGCTACGGAATAAACAGAGACTAGCTAAAGTGAGCTGACGATATGTGTTGGAAGTGTTTCCAAGTTTGATGTGATCAAACATCGCACGCTCCCTCTACCATCAAGATTAGTATTAAACCTGAATAATTGTCATTTGGTGTTTGCGTTGAGCATAGACATGATTGGATTATGTCTATCGTAATACGGTTATTCATTTAAGGAGAATAATGGTTACTCTATTTATTTGAATAATACCTTCAATGGTCTTGCACCTAAAGGAATGGTTTATTGAATCTCGATCGTAGTGATACACATTTCATGCCAAAAGATATAAGATAGTAATGATAGTACCACTTACTTGTGGCACTGCCATGTAAGTCATATTGGTATAAAACGCATGAAGAAGCTCCATGTTGATGGATCTTTGGACTCACTCGTTTTTGAAAAGTTTGAGACATGCGAACCATGTCTATTGGTGTATACGCATGAAGAAACTCCATGCAGATGGATCGTTTGGACTCACTTGATTTGGAATCACTTGAGATATGCAAATCATACCACATGGGCAAGATGACTGAAAAGCCTCGTTTTCAGTAAGATGGAACAAGATAGCAACTTGTTGGAAGTAACACATTTTGATGTGTGCAGTCCAATGAGTGTTGAGGCATGCAGTGAATATCGTTATGTTCTTACTTCACAGATGATTCGAGTAGATGTTGAGTATATTTACTTGATGAAACACAAGTCTGAATTATTGAATGGTTCAAGTAATTTCAGAGTGAAGTTGAAGATCATTGTGACAAGAGGATAAAATGTCTATGATATGATCATAGAGATGAGTATCTGAGTTACGAGCTTTGGCACGCAATTAAGACATTGTGGAAATTGTTTCACAATTAATACCGCCTGGAACACCATAGTGTGATGGTGTGTCCGAACATCATAGTTGCACCCTATTGGATATGGTGCGTACCATGATGTCTCTTATCGAATTACCACTATCGTTCATGGGTTAGGCATTAGAGACAACCGCACTCACTTTAATAGGGCACCACGTAATTCTGTTGAGATGACACCGTGAGAACTATGGTTTAGAGAAACCTAAGCTGTCGTTTCTTGAAAGTTTGGGGCTGTGACGCTTATGTGAAAAAGTTTCATCGTGATAAGCTCGAACCCAAAACGGATAAATGCATCTTCATAGGATACCCAAAATGGTTGGGTATACCTCCTATCTCAGATCCGGAAGCAAAAGTAATTGTTTCTAGAAACGGGTCCTTTCTCGAGGAAAAGTTTCTCTCGAAAGAATTGAGTGGGAGGATGGTGGAGACTTGATGAGGTTACTGAACCGTCACTTCAACTAGTGTGTAGCAGGGCACATGAAGTTGTTCCTGTGGCGCCTACACCAATTGAAGTAGAAGCTTATGATAGTGATCATGAAGTTTCGGATCAAGTCACTACCGTACCTCGTAGGGTGACAAGGATGCGTACTACTTTAGAGTGGTACGCAATCCTATCTTAGAAGTCATGTTGCTAGACAACAATGAACCTACGAGCTATGGAGAAGCGATGGTGGGCCCGGATTCCGACGAATGGCTCGAGGCCATAAAATCCGAGAAAGGATCCATGACTTTGGAAGAAATACTTGATGGTCGTAAGGCCGTTGGGTACAGATGGATTTTAAAAGGAAGACGGACAATGATGGTAAGAATCACCATTAAGAAAGCTCGACTTGTCGTTAAGATGTTTTCCGACAAGTTCAAGGAGTTGACTACGGTGAGGCTTTCTCACTCGTAGCGATGCTAAGAGTCTGTTGGAAATGGATTAGCAGTTACTGCATTATTTATGAAATCTTGCAGATAGAATGTCAAAACATTGTTTCCTCGATAGTTTTCTTGAGGAAAGGTTGTATGTGATACAACCAGAAAGTTTTGACAATCCCGAAGAACGCTAACAAATATGCAAAACTCCAGCAATCCTTCTAAGGACTGGAGTAAGCATCTCGGAGTTGGAATGTACGCTTTGATGAGATGATCAAAGATTTTGGGTTTATACAAAAGTTTATGAGAAACTTGTATTTCCAAAGAAGTGAGTGGGAGCGCTATAGAATTTCTGATGAGTATATGTTGTTAACATATTGTTGATCAGGAATGATGTAGAATTTCTGGAAAGCATATGGGGTTATTTTAAAAGTGTTTTTCAATGGAGAACCTGGATTAAGCTACTTGAACATTGAGCATCAAGATCTATGAGGATAGATCAAAAAACACTAAATGGTACTTTCAAATGAGCACATACCTTGACATGATCTTGAAGGTGTTCAAGATGGATCAGTCAAAGAAGGAGTTCTTGCCTGAGTTGTAAGGTATGAAGTTAAGAGTTAAAGCTCGACCACGGCAGAAGAGAGAGAAAGGATGAAGGTCGTCCCCTATGCTTCAGACGTAGTCTCTATAGTATGATATGTTGTGTACCGCACCGGAAGTGTGCCTTCCCATGAGTCAGTCAAGGGGTACAAGAATGTTCCAGGAATAGATCATTGGACAGCGGTCAAAATTGTCCTTGGAGTAAATAAAGGACATGTTTCTCGATTATGGAGGTGATAAAGAGTTCGGCGTAAAGGGTTACGTCGATGCAAGCTTTAACACCTATCTGAATGAATCTGAGTAGCAAACCGGATACGTATAGTGGAGCAACCATTTGGAATAGCTTCAAGTGGAGCGTGGAAGCAGCATTTACAATATGACATAGAGAATTGCGAAGTACATACGGATCTGAATGTTGCAGACCCGTGGACTAAAACCTCTCTCACAAGCAAAACATGATCAAACCCCAGAACTCATTGAGACTTAATCACATGGTGATGTCAACTAGTTTAGACACTAGTAAACTCTTTGGATCTTGGTCACATGGCGATGTGACCTATCAGTGTTAATCACATGGCGATGTGAACTAGATTAATGACTCTAGTGCAAGTGGGAGACTGTTGGAAATATGCCCTAGAGGCAATAATAAATTAGTTATTATTATTATATTTCCTTGTTCATGATAATCGTTTATTATCCATGCTATAATTGTATTGATAGGAAACTCAGATACATGTGTGGGTACATAGACAACACCATGTCCCTAGTAAGCCTCTAGTTGACTACCTCGTTGATCAATAGATGGTTACGGTTTCCTGACCATGGACATTGGATGTCATTGATAACGGGATCACATCATTAGGAGAATGATGTGATGGACAAGACCCAATCCTAAGCCTAGCACAAAAGATCGTGTAGTTCGTATGCTAAAGCTTTTCTAATGTCAAGTATCTTTTCCTTAGACCATGAGATTGTGCAACTCCCGGATACCGTAGGAATGCTTTGGGTGTACCAAACGTCACAACGTAACTGGGTGGCTATAAAGGTGCACTACAGGTATCTCCGAAAGTGTTTGTTGGGTTGGCACGAATCGAGACTGGGATTTGTCACTCCGTGTGATGGAGAGGTATCTCTGGGCCCACTCGGTAGGACATCATCGTAATGTGCACAATGTGATCAAAGAGTTTATCGCGGGATGATGTGTTACGGAACGAGTAAAGAGACTTGTCGGTAACGAGATTGAACAAGGTATCGGCATACCGACGATCGAATCTCAGGCAAGTACAATACCGCTAGACAAAGGGAATTGTATACGGGATCGATTGAGTCCTTGACATCGTGGCTCATCCGATGAGATCATCGTGGAACATGTGGGAGCCAACATGGGTATCCAGATCCCACTGTTGGTTATTGACCGGAGAACGTCTCGGTCATGTTTGCATGATTCCCGAACCCGTAGGGTCTACACACTTAAGGTTCGATGACGCTAGGGTTATAAAGGAAGTTTGTATGTGGTTACCGAATGTTTTTCAGAGTCCTGGATGAGATCCCGGACGTCACGAGGAGTTCCGGAATGGTCCGGAGGTAAAGATTTATATATGGGAAGTCTTGTTTTGGTCACCGGAAAAGTTTCAGGTTTTATCGGTAACGTACCGGGACCACCGGGAGGGTCCTGGGGATCCACCAAGTGGGGCCACCATCCCCGGAGGGCTGCATGGGCCAAGTGTGGGAGGGGACCAGCCCCAGGTGGGCTGGTGCACCCCCCCCCCCCCCACAAGGGCCCAAGGCGCCTAGGGTTTGGGGGGAGGGGGCGCACCCACCTAACTTGGGGGGCAAGTTTCCCCTCTCCCCCCCCCGCCTTGGCCGCACCCTAGATGGGTTTGGGCTGGCCGCCGCCCCTAGGGGTGGAACCCTAGGTGAGGGCACAGCCCTCCCTCTCCCCCTATATATACTTGAAGGTTTTGGGGCTGCCAACAGAAGAGTTTGACCTCTCCCTGGCACAGCCCTACCTCTCTCTCTTCTCCTCTCCCGCGGTGCTTGGCGAAGCCCTGCAGGATTGCCACGCTCCTCCATCACCATCACGTCGTTGTGCTGCTGCTGGATGGAGTCTTCCTCAACCTCTCCCTCTCTCCTTGCTGGATCAAGGCATGGGAGATGTCACCGGGCTGTACGTGTGTTGAACGCGGAGGTGCCATCCGTTCGGCACTAGGATCTCCGGTGATTTGGATCACGACGAGTACGACTCCCTCAACCTCGTTCTCTTGAACGCTTCCGCTTAGCGATCTACAAGGGTATGTAGATGCACTCTCCTTCCCCTCGTTGCTGGTTTCTCCATAGATAGATCTTGGTGACACGTAGGAAAATTTTGAATTTCTGCTACGTTCCCCAACAGGAACAAAACCCGGCTGGTTATGGTGCAATCCTACATGAAATAACAGACCAAGCGACTCGGTTTGTAAAGTGCATATTTTGTTCATGAGTATAGGAGCTCGAATTTCAAGTCTCACTATCTAGCGAAACATGTTTTAAAGCTAGGGGTGAGCCGCCATGTTTGGTTAGGACACCCCGGTAATCTTGATTTTGTCCATGTAAACATTATTTCAGGATAAATAAAACTTCGCGTGATTGTCTCAAAAAAAACTTCCCCAACGATAGAGAGAGTGGATTTTTTTAGGGATTAAACCAAGCTTTATTACTCAAAGTCCACATGGTGCGGAATACAAATCGGATCATGGGGTTGCCCTAGCCATACATGTCACCCTTGATCAAGAGAATGTGCAAACTTGGCTAATCTATCCGCATCAATATTAGATGCTCTACCTTCAAAAGAGAAACTACAATTAAAAGATTTAGATCTTTGGTTGATCTCCGAGATGATTGATCCATACTCTCCAAGGGAATGCCCGGCAATGTCATTGATCACTTGCTTTGAGTCAGAGGCTATGATGAAGTTGTTTAGTAGCAAGTCCTCGGCAAGCGCTAAACCTTCCTGACATGCTATGTGGCCTCGAGCGTCGCGACATCCACTATTCCTGCAATCACCAAGGCCGAGCTTCCAATGAGAGTGGAGAGGAGGTGTCGGGATGGGCTAAATTAGTCCGAGTACATTATTGCTAAAACGGTTTGAATTTCCTCTTGAAAACTTAAAATAGCATATCCGATTAGATAACAATCTTAACCCACAAAAGGATTACTTTTCATCGTCGGCATAATGGAGGTAAAAAAGATATGTTGGTTTAAAATGGGCACACTCGAGCTGCTATTTTAAATGGACACCGCTCTCCTCTCCGCAAATGTGTCCAGAACATTCTAGGTCTAGAAATGGGATCATGAACCCCAATGGCATCAACAATCTTCCTTTTACCCCTACCTTTTGGCGCGGTGTGGTCAACAAACATGGGCTAACCACCTTCATTCAAACTTTTTTTTGGCAGCCCGCGTGAGGCTCCCGACCCCCGCGTCGCCCGAGCCGGGTGACACGGGGGAGAATCCAGCCGCCGTCGGCCCGGCAACCACCTTCCGCCCGCGCGCGCGCGGCGCCATCGCCGGAGGGCTGGCCGGCGAAGCCGTGCCGGGTCCTATGATGGTGGCGGCGGGGCCCTCTTTTTCCTGCTCCATCGCCCCCGTCCCGCCTGACGGTGTCCTGGACCAGGGGGTACTCACCACATCGTCTCCCGATCAGTTGGATTGGGCCGAGTACCCCCATGTCCGTATACTCATGGGCCAGTTCGGACAGCTGCCGCATACGAGGAATTTTCCACAAGACTTGGTGATCAAGACAAGGACTCCTCCCCCACCGGCATATTCAGCTAGGACTCTTGTTATCCTAGGCCTCTGGTACATTATAAACCAAGGCCATGCTAGTCGATAGAGGATTATGACATTACTCATCATACCTCTTGGGTTTGGACCACAACATATGATCTCGGGGTAGATCAACTCTTGTAACCCCTATACTCATTAAAGTCAATCAAGCAGCATGTAGGGTATTATCTCATCAAGAGAGCCCGAAGCTGGGTAAAATCACGTGTTCATGTTACCATCGATCCTAAGAGGCACAGCTTGGGACCCCCTACCCGAGATCCGCCGGTTTTGACTCCAACATTGGTGCTTTCATTGAGAGTTCCGCTGTGTGATCGGCAAGAGGGTCAATGGCTCGACTGCAGATCAACTGTGACCTCAACTTCTTCGTCAATGGCTCGACTGGTCACCTTGGCTTGATCGAGGACTGTGCCCTGCCTCCGATCGTCATGTTCGGACGAGAGCCTTCATCAACACCAATTTCGATCTCTATCAAGATCATGGAGGAATCATCCATGGAGCTCGGGGCTCAACGTCAACATTGCCCTCGGGCAACCGTGTTGTTTTTCTGGACAACAAACTCGTATCCGACGCCACCGCCTCCTCGAGTGTCGCTTAAACGATTGCTTAGATGGAATTATGTGGAATTAAGTCTACAACAACCCTACAAAATTTCGTCGAGTTCCGATGGAGGAGTCTCCGGCAATCTCCGATATACCAGAGCCCTGTTGAATCTGGACGAGAATTCGGACGAGTTTGGAGCGTGGTGTCCATTCTAGCTCGGACGTCCTTTGGAAGATCCAACCGTTGATCGGCTGCGGAATTCTTATATCTACCACCTGTCAAAATTTCAGCTCGATCCGATCGTCCAAACTCCAGGAAACATCCGATTAGTGCATCACTTTTCGGATCTATTTTCTGCACGAGAACGAATCCGACCCGAGTTCATCTTCTTTATGAATGGGATTTCGGGCATCCTTGTTGAAGAAAGTTTTTGTATGGGGTATTGTGTTTTATTCTCAAACACATCCCATTAATATTAAAAGTATTTTTACAATACGATCTTCACCATCGCGCCGGTGTCAAACCGGCTCGACATCACCCCACGGCGGCCGACCTGCGCTAGGCACGTCGTCGCCTTGTTGAGCCGAGCTCAACTTCTTTGGATCATCATCTCGACCAGCCGAACAATAGTTCGGCATCGCGAAGGATAAATCGTCACCAACATCGCCGCTACACGGATTACATGAAGCGGGCACACCGGCATCACCGCATGGTCACTTCATCAAGCCAGCATTGACCACGTAACAAGTTACGACCTGGGTCGGCATGGCCGCACTGTTGCCTCTTCGAGCCAATATCCGTCTCGCTGAACTACTTCAACACCTCGGCTGACATGGCAGCTGCAACAACTCCTCACCGGCCTGCTCCGTCACCTCGGCTAGATCAGGGACTTGGCTATTTCTTCATCAACATACTCCGGTGACTTCGGCGTCACCAGCCGACCAGGTTCGTCACATTCTGGACCGGGGGCTTTGCCTCGGAAAGCCAACCTTTGCCAGCATCGCCATGCTGTCGCTTTATCGCTCATCAGGCAATGGGTGTGTGGATCGATTCCCAATATTGGGAGTCACTTTTCTTCAGACTACTACAACAAATAAACTAGGTGTTATTAATCCTAACAATTTTTGCTTCTTGGGCTTATTTTTCTAAAAGTATTATTACTCCGGTTTGTTCCATCATCTGTACACAGGTCTATCAAATGGCAGCCACATTAAAAACGGTTGCGTGGTGGTTCGGTCAGTTTCCGTACATAGTTCGGTGAACGCCGCATCCGAAACTCAGACCACCCTGCAAATTCAGGCCTTGTCATGCCTTCACTGCGTCACGCTGACGCCCTGCATCGACATTGGCTTCGGCGCCAGGCCACAGCTCTTTAAATAAATCATTCTTGCGTAAAGCAATTATTCAAGGATTATATATTATTATTATTTCCTGGACCGCACTATTTTATCTGTGCAGGTAATCGATTTTGACCGCGTTACGTGGTCACTACTCCAGAGTGCCGAACTCCTTGCTCGGACACCTCGGGCCTGGGGGCTGGGACATCGGCCATGCCGAGGACTGCGAACCTTATTGGTTCAATGGGCGTCTTCATCCCGCCACAAGCCCGAATCGTGTCATCAACACCGAACACATTAACCAGCTAAGTTGCTTTCATGCACAAAAACTTTCAGTTTTAAATTTTGTTCGGTTCGACCAAGCATTATACTTTTTGGCACAAAGTTGTTTGTGACAAAGTTCCTTGTCAAAACTTTGTTTGTGACGCACATATTCAAAAACCTCGTTTATTTGGGGGCTCCGTTGATGGAGCTTTTCCTCTTGCATGTGATTATACTTGTACGGCTTCGTTCCTTGTTCGTGTATTATGCCACAATATGCACCATATTGACCTAAGCGATTTGCAAGCTGGGTTGCCTTGCTCCTGTGTTTACCCCTACGTTCCCGATTGTTCGGCTAGGGAGTAAAGGGAGCACCTCTGCGATTGTCACGATTGGGTCATCCGAGCCAGACCTCAGACTGGGTGAAGCCGAAAGCTAGCGCTCTTACTGTTTTCAATAATGGTCGGCACACAACGGAACTCATGAGTACAAAAAATCTATTGCACAAGTCTCATAGTAATAATGAGCAACCGAAGAAAGGTATCGGTGGGGGTACTATTTTTTCGAGGATGCTTCTTACACTTTGTCGGTAATATAGCATAAGTTCCCCGAGCGCGCTTTGTCTATTACAGCCTTATGGCCTGATTGCCTGGTTATCGGAAACACCGTTGATATTCTCGACAGGGGGAGTACATAACACTTTTTGGTCCTTGACCGAAGAGGGAGAAGCCGACGGTCGGTTAAGACGCGTATAAAGTTCGGGTTAACACAGATATGATATAAGTACTTTGGTACATACAATCATCATACATAAAATCCTTTTTCCCAAGTCACTTGGGGGCTCTTAAAATTTATATATGAGCTGTAAATGTGTTTTCTTCTTGGTCGACAGAAGCACATTTTTTTTCCAATTTTCGGATTGGCACCGAACACCTGATCTTGTTCGGACGTCATGTTTTTACTGGCATTTTTTGGTTTTCCAAGCTTTTGGCACTTTTAAACAATTTGTGTGTTTTCGCATAAGTCTCACAGTGCAGCACCTGACACCTTTAGAGATTCGGCAAAAATTCTCGGATATTGCTATATATGCATCAGTTTTGAATTGTGTCTTTGGTCAATAGTTGGGTTGCCCGGCTCCTGTGCTTGCCTCCTATGTTCCGCTTTGTTCGGCTAGGTGTGCAAAGGGAGAATCACTGCGATTGTGCTTCCAGCTCGCATGGTTAAGCACATCAGTGGAGAAAGCCGAAAACTGACTGTCACAATAAGCGTAAGCTGGTCAGCGGTCCGATGACTGTATTAAATGATAGGCCATTCATAACATTGGCCGAAGTGTTTACGGCTTGACCTCTGCTGTCGCCGAACACTAACCGGGGGCTCGTAGCTAGCTTCCCCAGTTTAAAGCTCCTATGACTAAGTGAAAGTTATAAAGCCAAGATATTTGATTGCCTCGTTTCCGCTAACACAACCGCCTCCGGGCACCGAGACGTCGTCTAAGGGTTGTCTGGTTATTGCGGAAACACCCTGCATAGTATCTACAAAGGGGGGGGAAGCCGACGATGGGCCACTTTCAACTGCTAAACGGTCGCAATGGAGTCAAAATAAGTATATATCATCAACATTTGTACTCATTATACAAGTGTTGCCTTCCGTAATTATCGTTATATAAAGCCATAAATATGCATCAATTTGACTTAACATTTTGGCCAAGTTGGATTGCCTGGCTCCTGTGCTTACCCCTACGTTCCCGATTATTCAGCTAGGCGGTAAAGGGAGCACCTCTGTGATTGTTACTACTGGGTCATCCGAGTCAGTACCTCAGACTGGGTGAAGCCGAAAGCTAGCAATCTTAAAGGATCACATTGGTCGGCAACGACGGAAGTAAAAAATTTGGTTCATTAATACCATAGAGTTTGGGAACTTTCCCCGAACTAAATCCTCAATATTTTCCTCCCACATTGATCGGAGCTGAGGTTTCATGATCACGCTTAGCATGACAACCCAAAGAAAGGAACTGATAGTGGGACTATTTTCTTTGGAAGATGTTTCTTACGTTAAAAAGTAATATAACATATCTCTCCGCGTACCTTTGTTTATAAAATCGTATGGCCGGATTGCTTGTTTGCCGTAAATCTTTGCCCTCATAAAGGTTTTATAAAGTAGGACAAACACTCCTCGGCTACTAGGCAAGGAGGTGGAAGCCGATGGTCGGTCAACAAAGTTTTTTACAATGCAGATCCGAGCATTAATGATGTAAACGTACTTGGATACATAGAATCATTACACATAATTTGTGATTTTACTACGGATATTGATCCTTAATTCGGCCAGCCGTGCCCACATTAAGGCTCGGGGGCTATTGGGCTTCGTGCTTATCATTTACAAATATTAAAGGGGTACATCGATCCCCTGATCTAGTGTTGCCACCCGACCAGTGGCTCGGGGGCTACTGCATTGACAATCCAATGCAGAAAATTTAAAGTGCAATATAGTTCTCGAGGAAATTATTATCCTCAGTTTGGTCGGCCGCACCCAACCTGAGTCTCGAGGACTTCACACACCGCGTTTTTATTCCTAAGTATGTTGCCGAGCTGGGAGTTGATCCTCAGGCTGATTTTACGCATCGACCTGAGTCTCAGGGCTACTAGGGTCAGCGGTTTGATTGTTTCCTTCAGGTGCATCCGGGATATTAGGCCAATATGCACCTTGAGGGTTACTAATATACATATACTGGCTATACATCTCATCAGAGATTACATTGCACAATTTGGAATTAAATTCATAAAAATCAGCCCGTGGCCAAGGTGGTGCACCACCCCAGAAGCAGTCCGGCATAAAGCTCGGGCGCCAGTGGCTGGCTCCATAGAGGGCATTTCCGGTATTAAGCTTAGCTAAACTCTTTCAACTTTTTTGAACCAAGATGATCTATGACACCTCGGATATAATCCGGCGTTGGAGCTCGGATATAGTCCGGCGTTGGAGCTTGGACACAGTCCGGCGTTGGAGCTCGGATACATTACGGCGTTGGAGCTCGGAAGCAGTCCGGCGTTGGTGCTCGGCTGCAAGAGACACCTCGAATGCAGTTCGGCATTGGAGCTCGGACGCAAGAGGACACTGCCGCCCGGGAACAACTTCAAACCTATGGTGTGGCATTAAAATAACAAGGCATTGATAAAGGCGGAGAACTTAAAGGGGCTCCTTGGATACCCGACGTGTAAACTCTTCGGATTTACTTCGGCGATTCTCAAGATCGAAGATGAGTAGATTTGTTGAACCAGTTTTCAAGATCGACGACCAAAGATGAAGAACAGTTCGGAAGAATTGAGGAGCGTCCCCAACTTGAAGGCCGGTTCAGGGGGCTACTGACGATGTCCTGGACCAGGGGGTACTCACCACGTCGTCTCCCGATCAGTTGGATTGGGCCGAGGACCCCCATGGCTGTATACTCATGGGCCAGTTCGGGCAGCTGCCGCATACGAGGAAGATTCCACAAGACTTGGTGATCAAGACAAGAACTCCTCCCCCACCGGCGTATTCGGCTAGGACTCTTGTTATCCTAGGCCTCTGGTACATTATAAACCAAGGCCAGGCTAGTCGATAGAGGATTATGACATTACTCATCATACCTCTAGGGTTTAGACCGCAACATATGATCTCGGGGTAGATCAACTCTTGTAACCCCTATACTCATTAAAGTCAATCAAGCAGCATGTAGGGTATTATCTCATCAAGAGAGCCCGAAGCTGGGTAAAATCCCGTGTTCATGTTACCATCGATCCTAAGACGCACAGCTTGGGACCCCCTACCCGAGATCCGCCGGCTTTGACACCGACACCGCCCCTCAGCCTACCCCACCCCCGGATCAGGTCCGCAGCGGCGCCGACGGCCGAGCCGGCCACCCCCTGATGTCTCCTCTCCGGATCGTTGGGAGGCCCGGGTGGCCTTCACCGGATGCGACTCCCTGGACGCGGTGCGGTCCCGTTCCTCCCCAGATGCGATCTGGGGGCTCCTTGTCCGGCCGGCTGCGGTGCTCTTTGGCCGCCCTGCCGTGGCGGCCGGGCGCGCCCTCCTTGATGCATATCACCTCTCCACCGACCCCCTCCCCCACCCCGTATTCGAGCTTCCTGCCATGGAGGTGTTTGGTTGTGTCCCACGACAGTTGTTTCCTGCAGCTCGCTGGCCGGGAGCTTTGGCTGAGCACGAGTCTTCTACACCACCACCACCCCGCAAGGGCGGCTTCGGCCCGACGGTCATGGACCTGCGCCCCCTCCTGTGTCCATGGCCGGCCGGCGCAGCTTTGGATCCGACCTGCCTCGAGTGTTGGGATGGCTCCACGACTAAGCTTCCTAGTTGCGATGGCTCCACGATTAACTCATGTGTCCTTTGTCCCATTTTAACCCCTTTAAGCTTCCTAGTTGTGATGGCTCCACGACTAAGTCCTTTTGTTAGGACATCTGCCATGACGTTTCCACGACAGTTGGCGCCCACCATGGGGCCAGCACACGGTGGATTTGAGTTCTTGAAGGCAGCTTCGAAGTGCTCAAAGGATATGTTGTGGGCCAGATGACCAAGAGTCATCGCGGCAAGCTCTACATCGACGACGCAGGCTGGAGCCCCGACGCCGGCTCAATAGAGTACAGGTACCGGGTCCCCTTCGACGGAATCCACGTCTTCATTGGCAAGATCAGCAAGCCGGGCCCTGAGCCGGACATCTACACCGACAACATCGAGACGGCTCAGCGTGCGAGATCCGCCCAAGCTCAGCCCGCCGTGAAGCATGCCTTCATGGGATGCATCCATGGAGGGGAATTTTCTGAAGGATCTATGTCTAGCTGTGAGACGACCATCTACTCTGATGGTGAGTCGTCCATAGGTGAGACGGATTCGTTGTATCAGCTGCAAGATGGTGGGCTTGGGGGTTGTTCCGATGGCAACAGTATTCCGGACCCCTTTGAGCCGCCGAACAGAGTCGAGATCTTCATGGTTGGCATGCAACCCGGATAGAACTCTACGGCTGCGGAGGCAATGACTTCCGGGTCAGCAGTGGTGACGGCAGCCGGGGCAGGAGGCCCTGCGCGCCCGCCGGCTCAGGACCTGATGGCTTTAATGGATAAGATGACAGCTCTATTAACCGATGTGGTCAATCCAGTGGATCAAGCTCAACATAATGCGGAAGTAGCGCATCTACGTGAGGAGGTAGCACAGGCCAAGGAGAACCTGGCGGCGTAGGACATCAGGATGGCCGCAGAGCGGGCGGCTCTGGATGCTCAGGCCCAATGGATTCAATCCGAGGCTTTTCAGCTTACGATGGATCAGAACGCATCAAATGAGATCATGAGGAGAAGGCACCAGTCCCGTCTGCCTATGGTTTATGAGCCTAGAAACCTTTTCCGCACGCCCGGTGCAGGACCTAGTAACCCACCGGAGGTAAACCAGGTCGCGGCACCCGGGGCTGCGACGCCGGTTCAACCACGTGTGATAAAACCCCCTCATCAGCATACTGCTCTGCCTCAGCATGTGCCAGTACCACCGGGTCATTATTCTAATCCTTTGGAGAACATGATTGTTGCGGTGACACGAATGGCGGATATCCCAGTAGATGGCGACTCTCCGACGGCGGTTGAAACACGATGGGTCAGAGAACTTCTTCAGACAGCTCTGGCACAGTAGGAGGCATATTCTTTCAGTAGAGACATGATTCATTCCCCCCTCGCCCAAGCCGGAGCTATAGGAGACACATGGACTCGCCAGCTATTTCAAGCAATGCCCAGCGGCGTGACCAACCGTGCGGGCATGACCCGGTGCGTGATGGAGCTGTTAATTTGGTTGATCAGGACATATTGCGTCAGGAAGCTAAGCGGGCAGCTCAGCAAGTGGCTTATCAACCCCTTCTGGTTTATCCGACAACTTCAATTGAGGCAGGCGTAACCTCTAGGACTGGGGGTGTACCTTGCTTGGTACCGGCTCTGCGTAACGAGCGTTTTCCCAAGGATTTCAAGGGACCTGAAAGGTGCCTAATTACACAGCCGACTTACAACCTGGGTCATGGATCAAAAGCTATGAGATGCCATGGAGCTACTGGAAGTCAGTGACGCTGCAATGGCAAAGTACTTCACCATGATGCTGGATGTAACAGCCCGTACTTGGTTGAAGGGGCTGCCACCTAATTCCATTGGTTCACGGGCAGAGCTAAAGGACCGATTTATTCAGAACTTTAAAGATACATGCAAGCAGCCCATGTCGATTGTGGACTTGACTAACTGCAAGCAAGAGGAGGGTGAATCCATGACCCATTGGGTGCGTCGGGTCAAAGCAATTATACACTCATCTGATAAGATGGACGCCGGCTCTGCAGTCTTAGTGTTGGAGAAAAATTGCCGTTTTGAGCCTCTGAAACAGAAGCTGGGGCGGCTCAAGTGCGCTTGTAATGACATGGGCCAGCTGATGGCGGCTCTAGTCAAATGTGCCGACTCTGATAGTACCAATGATCCTTAGTCTGACAATGAGAAGCCAGGGAAGGGAAAGAAGGATGGCAACGCTAGGGGCCCGTAGCATAACCCAGTGAATCAAGGAGGCAATAACAAACGTAAGGCTGATGCTAGCTTGGAGTTTGTGGCTAACACCAATGCGCAAGGCAACAATCAACGACGAAAGGGGAGGCCGCCTCCTCGGTCTGGCGGGTCAGGTCCCACTCTTGAGCAGTTGCTAAATGAGCCCTATCCAAGGCATGGCACTCGGGAGAAGCCGGCCATTTACCTGTGGAAGGATTGTACGATTATGAAGGCTTTCAAGAATTCTAACATGTTTGACAGCAATCATGGGTCGGGCGACGGCTCAGGCGGCGGTGGTTTTCATGGTCCGGGCGGCGGCTCTAATTCCGGCTTTCAAGGCCACCAAAATAATCAAGGAGGATATAATCAAGGCAACCAGGGTGGTTATACCCAGCAATCCGGCCAAGGGGGTCAGCAGCAGCAGCAATCCGGGTATCAAAGTCATCCTAAGCAGTTGAGCAGTGGGCAGTATCACGTTTTCACCATAATTTTGTGCAAACGGGACCAGAAGCTTCACAAGAGGGCAGTGAACGCTGTTGAGCCGGTAGTTCCCCAGTACTTGCGATGGTTTGAGCAACCCATTATGTGGAGTCGGTCGGATCACCCGCCCTGGGTTGATAACCCGGGTCACTTGGCTTTGGTGGTGGCACCTCAAGTTGGTGGATACAAATTCACTAAGGTACTCATGGATGGAGGTAGCAGCATTAACATCCTTTATTATGAAACCTTCTGTCGCATGGGGTTAACTAATAAGAATCTTAAGCAGTCCAATAATGTTTTCCATGGTGTGGTTTCTGGTAAGTTGGCATATCCAGTTGGCAAGATTGAACTGGAGGTAGCCTTTGGAGATGAGCACGATTCCAGGGATGAGAAGTTAACTTTTGAAGAGGTCAAGATCAAGAGCCTGTATCGTGCTCTATTTGGACGGTCGGCTTATGCCAATTTCATGGCGCAGCTTGCTGGGGAACGTAGTAATTTCAAAAAAAAATCCTACGCACACACAAGATCATAGTGATGCATAGCAACGAGAGGGGAGAGTGTTGTCCACGTACCCTCATAGACCGAAAGCGGAAGCGTTAGCACAACGCGGTTGATGTAGTCGTACGTCTTCATGATCTGACCGATCAAGTACTGAATGCACGACACCTCTGAGTTCAGCACACGTTCAGCTCGATGACATCCCTCGAACTCCGATCCAAGCCGAGCTTTGAGGGAGAGTTCCGTCAGCACGGCGGCCTGGTGACGATGATGATGTTCTACCAATGCAGTGCTTCGCCTAAGCACCGCTATGATATTATCGAGGTGGATTATGGTGGAGGGGGGCATCGCACATGGCTAAGAGATCCAAGGGATCAATTGTTGTGTCTCCAAGGGGTGCCTTCCTCCCTGTATATAAAGGAGTGGAGGAGGGGGAGGAGTGTTGGTGTAAAAATCGGCGGACCTCGGGTAGGGGGTCCCGATCTGTGTGTCTTAGGCTGATGGTAACAGGAAGCAAGGGACACAATGTTTACCCAAGTTCGGGCCCTCTCGATGGAGGTAAAACCCTACTTCCTGCTTGATTAATATTGAAGATATGTGGAATACAAGAGTAGATCTACCACGAGATCATAGAGGCTAAACCCTAAGAGCTAGCCTATGATGGTATGATTGTAAATGTGATCGGCCTTCTAAGGACCATCCTCTCTGGTTTATATAGACACCAGAGAGCTAGGGTTTACATGGAGTCGGTTACAAGGAAGGAAACATAATATCCGGATCGCCAAGCTTGTCTTCCACGCAAAGGAGAGTCCCATCCGGATACGAGCTGAAGTCTTGAGTCTTGTATCTTGACGCTTCTATAGTCCGTATGATGAATACAGTCCGGCTGTCCGGATACCCCCTTATCCAGGACTCCCTCAGTAGCCCCTGAACCAAGCTTCAATGACGATGAGTCCGGCGCGCAATCTTGTCTTCGGCATTGCAAGGCGGGTTCCTCCTTCGAATACTCCAATGTTTCCATCATGACGAACAGTGTCCGGCATCTTCATTAATGTTGTACTCCTCGGCTTCAGTGCTTCAATACTGACCATTTCCACGTGTCAAGTGAATGCGAGGAGTCAAGGCATTTTTGCATTTGCCACCCTCAGTCCTTCGGGCTAACCGTCTATTTGAAGAGACGGGGATTCCCAGATCCAAACCTCACTCTCCCTCCTCAAGCAAGCATCCAACAGAGCGCCCAGAAAAAACCATCCCAACATGGTTGGTCGTCGCGGCTCTTCTGCTCGCTCCCCTTGCCCCAAGTCGGGGGACTGGGGAGAGTTTTCAGTTTCCCATAGCCGTTTGGTAAAGTTACAAACCCAAGGGCTCCTCCCGCCAGCGTTCATGGTCCCTGTCCGAGCCGGAGTGGCCACCTATAATGGCAGAGAACAAGCGGAGAGATCCCCCAATCCATCTCCAGAGGAGCGGATATGCTTAATTCCGCATGTGTTAAGGGGCGTAGGGTTTCCTATTCACCCGTTCCTTCGTGGCCTTCTGGAATTCTACGGCCTCCAGTTGCACAACTTTACCCCAGCCTCCTTACTGCATATAGCAGGGTACGTCGCCCTTTGCGAGCTATTTCTAGGCTGCGAGGCTCATTTCGGATTGTGAAAGAAGTTGTTCTGCCTTGTCCCCCGCAACCAGGGAGAATCCCTATGTCAAGTGGGCAGGGCCGGAGTATGGCGTATCGTTGAGACCGGATACCTATCCGGTACTCCCAAGAAGGCACCAGATAACTGGACTTCAGAGTGGTTTTACATCGATGACGCTCCCCTTCCGGATCCAGTCCGGATAGGACTCCCCAAATTTAGTAACACCCCGCCGAGGGCACGTCTAAGCTGGCGCCCCCGCAGCCCCCGAGAAGAGGATTCCAGGGAAGTACATTTCCTGATGAATAGGATAAAGTTACTGGCCAAATCCGGACTGACGATAGTCGAGGTGATGGCAATATGCATAATGCGGGGAGTGCAACTGCTTTAATACCGGAGCAACCCCATGTGCCACTACAACGGGACAAACGATGCCACCCGTTGTGGCTGTAAGGGTCCGTACTCCCCTGCCGCACTGGCAAGGATACTGTCCGACCTGTACAAAGGAGAAGAGGAAGAATTCCTTCATATCAAACCGCGGGACGGATTCTCCATGTACAACCCCCCAAACTGGGTAAGTCTTCATTTATTTCATTGCTTCACTTATTGTGGCGTACTTTGCTAAAGTTACCTGCATTTTCTGAGCAGGAACTGAGGAGGGACGTGGAAGGAATCTCCAGCCCTTCCCCACAGCCAGAGGACCCCGAAAGGGCCCTGGATCCAGGACTCGAAGAAGACCCAGATGCGGCCGTGGAGCTTGTCGACGGGATATTTTATCGGGCGAGCCACGACGGCACCCCAGTAGCTATCGTAGCTGATTATCCCGGGCTGTTAACTTCATCGCGTGTAAGCCAAGCTGAAAACTCGATCCTCCGAAGAGGACTCTTTCCTGATGTCACACCTTATCCCTGACATGTCGCGCTTTTACAGAAGCAACGTTCGGAGCGCAGGGCCGAGCCCCTAGGGACCCGTTAGCCATAGGTGTCCGGATCGGGTAGGCTCAAGAGGAAGGTGATTAGAACCGACACGCCTCTACAGAGGTAAGAAAACAACTTGTCGTGTAATTTGTTGTCGTTTGAAGTATAACAGCGCCCTTTGTACATTCAAGCAGGAAGAGGAATATCCAGACAGTATCCGGAGATCCTGCCAACCACGCCTCCACCA
Organism: Triticum aestivum; assembly: GCF_018294505.1. Classification (NCBI taxonomy): domain Eukaryota; kingdom Viridiplantae; phylum Streptophyta; class Magnoliopsida; order Poales; family Poaceae; genus Triticum; species Triticum aestivum. The sequence goes on along the minus strand of NC_057798.1, from coordinate 158,920,668 downwards.
GTCAGGATCCAGGACCAACTCCGAGAGAGGAGGCGGACGTAGGGCCGACACCACGTAGTCCTCCGACAGAGGACGCGGACATGCGCTCTGCCACAAATTCGGAGGTAGAGAGCGCCATGCATCATCGGTGTCGACGGGCCGTACTTCGCAACAACATCTTCTCTGAAGAGGCATTTAATGCCTTCAATTTGGGAGACGCATACATCCGAGCTGCTCAAAGTGGACTCGCTCGGGCGACAGTCCAGTATACCAAAGATATACGGGTAAGAAAGCTTGATTAGCATATATATAGCAGTAGCCCCTGAGACTTGAAACAGTTGAAGCAATAGTTTTAAGTATCAATTCATGCGCAGGTTCTTGTAGATAAGAATGAGCAATTGTCTCCGGAGCTAGAGGAGTGCAAAACTCAATTGAGGGTCACAGTTGCCAAGCTAGAGGAATCCCAGAAGGCCTCATGCGGTAATATTTATCCAAATTTTATGAAAAATGCACTAGTTGGCAACTGTCTAGTATGACGAATTTAACAGAAAGTTCTGTAGACAACCCCGGAGTAAATCCGGAGGGCGGCGGGGATGACGAGTCGCATCTCCAGAGGCAACTAAAGTCCGGTGAGTGCATTCTGACGCAAATGAAGCATGATAAGAATATGCTCCAAGATGCCAATGTTCGGCTGGACGTGGAATTGAAAGACGTCCGTGCACAGCTGGCAGACTCCATGAAGGAGAACAGAAGGCTTCACCGCGACATTTATCGTAAGTGCCTAGACGAACTGTAGTATAGTTCGGCGAGGAAGTATATTGAAAAAGTTATGTTTGCAGGAATGCTGACGGGTTACCCTAAGGAGGAGATGCCCGCTTCTGCAAGTGATTTACTGCAGGACCTTTCACAACTGCACGAGCGAGCTTGGCAGGTGATGTAGGGCATTGTGCGGTCTTTGTGGCCATCCAACTCCCTGCCAAAAGGCATGGGGGGCTTGTGGACATGCTTCAGGGAGCACGGCGGCGCTTCCGTTTGTGGAAGGTATTAGCCTGCCGGCAAGGTGCAAGAGAAGCACGGGCGATGGTGAAGACGCGCTACACCAAGCTGGACTCGAACCATATGGCCGAAGTTGGACCGGCCGGGCCAGATGGGCAAGAAATTCCCATGAGTCTGGTATATGACCAGGTGGCGCTAGCCGCAAAGTATTCTCAACAGGATTGTAAGTTAGATAGCCTATTAGATGGTATAGAGGATGAATATAATCAGTCCAAATGACTGTGTAATTCGATGGACATAAGTAGCCCCTAGCCGGATTAAAATCATTTGTCGTGGCGGACCTTTTCGCTTCAGCCCCCGGATCCTAAAGTCTGGGGTGTGTCCGAATACCCGCTCAGTTATATAAAACCAGAGTATGCATGGAGACCAGGCGTAGGGGTCATAAGTGCTTGAACAGACAAGTACCCAACTAGTTATGTTATATTGCATGGTTAGCAAGAAACATCTTCCAGGGAGAATAGTTCCGTTAAGGGTTCCTTTCCCTGGGTAAGCATGTATCAAGGCACATGTCCGGACTGCGAACCAAAGCGTAGGATACAAAACTTCTGGGGATTAATGTTATAATAAATGAAGACATATTTTTGTTCACCGACCGAATATTCTCTTAAGGAAACTAGCTTTCGGCTTCACCCAGTCTGAGGTACACATCCGGCTCAACCGGCAGTAACAATCGCAGAGGTGCTCCCCTTATGCCCTAGCCGAATTAACAGGAACATAGGGCATAAACACAGGAGCCAGACAACCCAGCTTGGCCACGTCTTAAGTCATATCGATGCATATAATGGTGAAGAAAAGGCACACATGGAAAGAAAAATGCATGTGTGACGGGCAAAGAGCCCTGAAAGTAATTTATATTAAGCTTCCGTATAGGAAGCCCCCAGGTAAAGTTTACACACATAGTGCGGCCGGAATAATCCGGGAATCCGCACTGTATTGAATATTGTGTGTGAAAGGGAAGGGATCGAGAAAGGAAAAAAAGGGGGGAGCATAATTGAAAAAGGAGGGTTAAGGAGACGAACACTGAGTTCGGCACTAGGCGTAGAATCTCCGGAGTCTGGCCGCGTTCCATGGGTTCGGCTCGAGTCTGTTATCGGACGCATTACGTAAGCGGTACGCTCCTCCGGTGAGAACTTTGTCGATGATGAAGGGGCCTTCCCACTTGGGTTTGAGCTTGTCCTTCTTCTTCTCTGGTAAGCGTAGAACGAGTTTGCCAATATTATAAGTTTTGGCCCGCACTTCTCTGCTTTGGTATCGTCGAGCCTGTTGCTGATAGAATGCGGAACGGGCCTTAGCGACATCACGCTCCTCCTCCAGGGCATCCAAATTATCCTGCCGATCTAACTCGGCTTCCTTCTCTTCGTACATGCGTACGCGTGGCGAATCATGTATTATGTCGCATGGTAGTATTGCTTCCGCGTCGTACACCATAAAAAATGGTGTGTATCCGGTGGTGCGATTCGGCGTGGTCCGCAGCCCCCATAGTACGGAGTCGAGCTCCTCGACCCAATGAGTATCTGACTTTGTCAAGGATCGCACTAGTATGGGTTTGATGCCGCTCATGATGAGACCCTTTGCCCTTTCGACCTGACCATTTGTTTGAGGGTGGTAGACGGAAGCATAGTCGAGCTTAATGCCCATTTTGCTGCACCAAGCTTTTACTTCATCGGCTGTAAAATTTGAGCCATTATCGGTGATGGTGCTATGTGGGACACCGTATCGGTGTACGACCCCGGATATAAAGTCGATGACTGGTCCGAATTCGGCCGTTTTCACTGGTTTGGCTTCTATCCATTTGGTGAACTTGTCAACCATGACCAATAAGTATTTTTTCTTATGGCTTCCCCCTTTAGGGGGTCCGACCATATCCAGCCCCCAGACCGTGAAGGGCCAAGTTATGGGGATTGTTTGGAGAGCGGTAGGGGGCATATGACTCTGATTACCAAAGAGTTGGCAACAGACGCAGTGTTGGACAAGGTCCTGTGCGTCTGCTCGGGCCGTCGGCCAATAGAAACCTGTACGGAAGGCCTTGCTGACTAGTGCTCGAGCCGCAGCGTGGTGCCCGCCCAGTCCGGCATGGATCTCAGCCAAGAGCTGCCGCCCTTCCTCTTCGGAGATGCACCTTTGGAGCACTCCGGTAGCACTTTCCTTATAGAGCTCTCCTTCATGGACTTTCTAAGCTTTAGAACGCCGGGCAATGCAGCATGCTTCGTTTTGGTCTTCAGGGAGCTCCTGCCTATTTAGGTAGGCCAAGAAAGGCTCAGTCCACAGGGCGATGATAGCCATTATTTCGTGGGCTGACGATGTTATTTCGGTGGTAGAACCTCCGACTATGTCTGATAGTTCAGAATCTGGGGATGTATTCGGATCTGTGCTGGTATTGCCGGATTCCCCTTCCCATACCACAGATGGCTTGAACAGTCTTTCCAGGAATATGTTTGGTGGGACGGGGTCGCGTTTAGTGCTGATGCGGGCAAGGACGTCTGCCGTTTGATTGTTTTCTCGAGCCACATGGTGGAATTCGAGCCCCTCGAACCAAGCTGACATTTTAAGGACGGCATTGCGATAGGCCACCATTTTAGGATCCTTGGCGTCAAAGTCTCCATTTATTTGAGATATTGCGAGGTTTGAGTCTCCGCGCACTTCTAGGTGTTGAATGCCCATAGAGACTGCCATCCGAAGACCGTGCAACAGAGCCTCGTATTCGGCTGCATTGTTGGAGTCTGTGTATAATATTTGGAGGAAGTATTGGACCGTGTCTCCGGTGGGAGAGGTCAGGATGACGCCTGCTCCCAAACCGGCCAGCATTTTAGAGCTGTCAAAGTGCATGATCCAGTTAGAGTACGCGCCGTACTCTTTAGGGAGTTCGGCTTCCGTCCATTCGGCGACAAAGTCAGCTAATACTTGCGACTTGATAGCCCGCCGAGGCTTGTATGTTATGTCGAAGGGAAGGAGCTCGATGGCCCATTTGGCAATCCGGCCCGTGGCATCGCGGTTATTTATTATGTCGTTTAGCGGTACTTCGGAGGCCACCGTAATCGAACACTCTTGAAAGTAGTGTCGTAGCTTCCGAGATGACATGAAGACCGCGTATGCTATTTTTTGATAGTGTGGGTATCAGGCTTTGCATGGGGTGAGGACTGTGGATACGTAATAAATCGGCTTATGTAGTGGGAATTTGTATCCGTCAACCTCTCGTTCGACGACGAGTACTGCGCTTACAACTTGATGTGTTGTAGCTATGTACAGCAGCATGGGTTCGCCGATAGTTGGTGCTGTTAGGACTGGATTACTGGGTAATAAGATCTTTATTTCATCTAGTCCGGCCGAGGCCGCGTCCGTCCACACGAAGTGTTCGGTGCGTCGAAGGAGGCGATAAAGAGGCAATGCCTTTTCTTCTAATCTGGAGATAAAGCGGCTTAAAGCAGCCACACATCCAGCTAGTTTCTGGATGTGTTTGAGGTCTGTTGGTATAGCCAACTGTGACAAAGCTCGGATTTTTGCCGGGTTAGCTTCAATTCCTCTATTGGAAACGATGAAGCCCAGCAGTTTTCCAGAGGGGACGCCGAAAACGCATTTCTCCGGATTCAGCTTGATGTCATATGTTCGTAAGTTGTCGAACATAAGCCTCAAGTCATCAATTAGGTTTTCGACGTGTCTTGTTTTATGACTACGTCGTCCATGTATGCCTCCACTGTTTTGCCGATTTGCTTTTCTAGGCATGTTTGAATCATGCGTTGATAGGTTGCTCCGGCATTCTTAAGCCCGAAAGGCATAGTGATGAAGCAGAAAGGGCCATATGGCGTTATGAAAGCTGTTGCAGCTTGGTCGGACTCTGCCGTCTTTATTTGATGGTATCCAGAGTATGCGTCGAGGAAACACAGCGAGTCGTGTCCGGCTGTGGCATCGATGATTTGATCGATGCGAGGGAGGGGAAAGGGATCCTTGGGACAAGCCTTGTTAAGGTCTTTGAAGTCGATGCACAGGCGCCAAGATTTGTCCTTCTTTGGTATTACCAGGTTCGCCAGCCAATCTGGATGTTTGATATCTCTGATGAATCCGGCCTCAGGTAGCTTGGCTAGCTCCTCCCCCATGGCTTGCCGTTTGGGCTCCGAAAATCGCCTTAGGGTCTGTTTAACAGGTTTGTATCCCTTCAGTATGTTGAGACTGTGTTCGGCCAATCCACGTGGGATGCCCGGCATGTCCAATGGGTGCCACGCGAAGATATCCCAGTTCTCGCGCAAGAAGTCGCGCAGTGCGGCGTCCATAGCGGGGTTCAACTGTGTCCCGATGGAAGCTGTCTTCGTGGGGTCCGTTGGGTGGACTTGGAATTTGACTATCTCGTCTGCGGGTTTGAATGAGGTCGACTTGGGTCGCTTGTCGAGTATCACGTTGTCCCTGTCCATGGTGGCGCGTAGCATGGTTAATTCTTCTACCGCTAGGGCTTCGGATAATGCTTCCAAGGCCAGCGCTGCGGTTTTGTTTTCGGCGCGGAGTGCAACATCCGGATCACTAGCTAGAGTGATGATTCCATTGGGTCCGGGCATTTTATGCTTCATGTACCCGTAATGGGGTATGGCTTGAAAGCTCGCAAACGCGGCCCGCCCTAGAAGGGCGTGGTATCCGTTGTTGAAAGGAGCCACTTGGAAGGTGATTTCTTCGGACCTCTAATTCTCTGGGGTACCGAATACCACATCGAGTGTGATTTTTCCCGCACACCGTGCCTCTCGACTAGGGATTATTCCCCTGAAGGTCGTGCCGCTTTGTTCAATGCGGCTTTTGTCAATCTCCATCTTCTTGAGTGTTTCTTCATAGATTAGGCTTAATCCGCTTCCGCGGTCCATGAGTACTTTAGTGAGCCGAAAGCCATCCACTATTGGGCTGAGGACCAGAGCGGCCAGCGCCCGGATGGACTGGAATTGGGGTTCATCACTAGCATTGAAGGTTATAGCCGTGTTGTTCCATGGATTTACCTTTGCCACATGGCAAATTTCAGCGGAGCTTCGATGCGCTCGCTTACGCCTATTGTTTGAGGCGAAGGTCTCGAAGACCATCAGCACCGTATTGTGTTCCTTGGCGGGATGTGGTTCTGCTTTATGGCTCTCGAGGAGATCCTCACCACTCTTAGCTACATGCCGAAGTATCCAACATGCTCTAAGGCTATGGGTCGGCGTTGCATCCGGCGTGCTGTGAAGCTTACAGGGCCCGTTGAGCCATTCCTCCAATACGGTTCCACGCCCTAGGGCGGGTTTTGGTTTCTTGGGAATTGAGTTGGTCGACTTATGAGAGTTTGGCCGTTTAGTTCGGACAAAGGTTCCGGCGAGGGCCATACTATCCCAAAATTATGTTTGGGTTTTCCAGGCACTTTCCATCGCATAGTACTTTTGTACTATGGTTGCTAAGTCCATAAAGCGTACTATGTCACGGTGACTTATAGCATTAAGGAGTCCTTTGTTTGTGCAGTTCCTGCAGAAAAGAGAGACTACATCCTCCTTGTGGCAGTCCTTGACCTTATTAAGAGCAAGGAGGAATCTGGCCCAGTAACGATGTACCGTCTCCTGGGGTTCCTGCCGGACACGGGAGAGACAGATCAAGTCCGAGCGGGCGTCGTTGGCTGAATCAGGATTTTGATCCGATCTGATGCTCGGGGGCACGGGAAGTGTCGAGCCTGACAGTTCGGGATCTGGAGTATTACCTAATCCCTTCGGCCCAGCGCCCGATTCTGAGTCCGGGACCTGGGTCACGTATTCCTTTGAGTGGGTGTTTGGCTCACTGAGTTCGGTGATCCGGACATAATTCGTCCTCAAAGTTGAGGAGCAACCCACGTGTGGTTCCTCCACTACCGCTATCTCATGGGTGGCCGGCGGGGATCTAATGTCCCTCTGGTCGGGTTTAAACCCAATCCGGTCGTAGTTCGTAGTGACACCCAAAGCGGCGATGCGATCCAAGAGCTCGTTGAGAGAGGCGAGCTCCATCGGATAAATCTGTTCAGCAAGCTCCGAATCAATGCAAAGGTTATGCGTGATGACCCGAGAGGCCATCGTCGGCGCGACGACCGATGGGGCAGTCATAACGAAGTCGCCAAGTCAGAGAGTCTGGCCTACAGCCAGCCCTCCCCCACAGGTGATGTCATCCTTGACAACGAGATGAGCCATCTTGCCTTTGCAGCAGCGACATAGAGGAACTCTCAATGAAAGCACCAATGTCGGTGTCAAAACCGGCGGATCTCGGGTAGGGGGTCCCGATCTGTGCATCTTAGGCTGATGGTAACAGGAAGCAAGGGACACAATGTTTACCCAGGTTCGGGCCCTCTCGATGGAGGTAAAACCCTACTTCCTCCTTGATTAATATTGAAGATATGTGGAATACAAGAGTAGATCTACCACGAGATCGTAGAGGCTAAACCCTAAGAGCTAGCCTATGATGGTATGATTGTAAATGTGATCGGCCTTCTAAGGACCATCCTCTCCGGTTTATATAGACACCGGAGAGCTAGGGTTTACATGGAGTCGGTTACAAGGAAGGAAACATAATATCCGGATCGCCAAGCTTGTCTTCCACGCAAAGGAGAGTCCTATCCGGATACGAGCCGAAGTCTTGAGTCTTGTATCTTGACGCTTCTATAGTCCGGACGATGAATACAGTTCGGCTGTCCGGATACCCCATTCTCCAGGACTCCCTCAAGGGGGGCGGCCACCCTAGGCGCACCCCATGAGGAGTCCTACTCCCACCGGGAGTAGGACTCCCCCCTTCCAAGTTGGAGTAGGAGAGGAGAGGGAAGGAGAGAGGGGGGAAAGGAAAGGGGGGCGCCGCCCGCCCTCCTTGTCCAATTCGGACTGGGGGGAAGGGGGCACGCGGCTGCCCTTGGCCGCCCCTCCTCTTCTCCACTAGGGCCCAAAAAGCCCATTAGTCTCCCCGGGGGGTTCCGGTAACCCCCCCCCCCCGGTACTCCGGTATATGCCCGATACTCCCCGAAACCATTCCGGTGTCCGAACATAGTCGTCCAATATATCAATCTTTATGTCTCGACCATTTCGAGACTCCTCGTTATGTCCGCGATCACATCTGGGAATCCGAACTACCTTCGGTACATCAAAACATATAAACTCATAATATAACCGTCATCGAACTTTAAGCGTGCGGACCCTACGGGTTCGAGAACTATGTAGACATGACCAAGACACGTCTCCGGTCAATAACCAATAGCGGAACTTGGATGCTTATATTGGCTCCCACATATTCTACGAAGATCTTTTATCAGTCAAACCGCATAACAACATACGTTGTTCCCTTTGTCATTGGTATGTTACTTGCCCGAGATTCGATCGTCGGTATCTCAATACCTAGTTCAATATCGTTACCGGCAAGTCTCTTTACTCATTATATAATGCATCATCCAGCAACTAACTTATTAGCTACATTGCTTGCAAGGCTTATAGTGATGTGCATTACCGAGAGGGCCCAGAGATACCTCTCCGACAATCGGAGTGACAAATCCTAATCTCGAAATACGCCAACTCAACATCTACCTTCGGAGACACCTGTAGAGCTCGTTTATAATCACCCAGTTATGTTGTGACGTTTGGTAGCACAGAAAGTGTTCCTCCGGTAAATGGGAGTTGCATAATCTCATAGTTATAGGAACATGTATAAGTCATGAAGAAAGCAATAGCAACATACTAAAAGATCAAGTGCCAAGCTAACGGAATGGGTCAAGTCAATCACATCATTATCCTAATGATGTGATCCCGTTAATCAAATGACAACTCATGTCTATGGCTAGGAAACTCAACCATCTTTGATCAACGAGCTAGTCAAGTAGAGGCATACTAGTGACACTATGTTTGTCTATGTATTCACACATGTATTACGTTTCCGGTTAATACAATTATAGCATGAATAATAAACATTTATCATGATATGAGGAAATAAATAATAACTTTATTATTGCCTCTAGGGCATATTTCCTTCAGTCTCCCACTTGCACTGGAGTCAATAATCTAGATTACACAGTAATGATTCTAACACCCATGAAGCCTTGGTGATGATCATGTTTTGCTCGTGGAAGAGGCTTAGTAAACGGATCTGCAACATTCAGATCCGTATGTATCTTGCAAATCTCTATGTCTCCCACCTGGACTTGGTACCGAATGGAATTGAAGCATCTCTTGATGTGCTTGGTTCTCTTGTGAAATTTGGATTCCTTTGCCAAGGCAATTTCACCAGTATTGTCACAAAAGATTTTTCATTGGACCCGATGCACTAGGTATGACACCTAGATCGGATATGAACTCCTTCATCCAGACTCCTTCATTTGCTGCTTCCGAAGTAGCTATGTACTCCGCTTCACATGTAGATCCTGCCATGACGCTTTGTTTAGAACTGCACCAACTGACAGCTTCACCGTTCAATATAAACACGTATCTGGTTTGCGATTTACAATCGTCCGGATCAGTGTCAAAGCTTGCATCGACGTAACCATTTACAATTAGCTCTTTGTCATCTCCATAAACAAGAAACATATCCTTAGTCCTTTTCAGCTATTTCAGGATATTCTTGACCGATGTCCAGTGATCCACTCCTGGATTACTTTGGTACCTCCCTGCTAAGCTTATAGCTAGGCACACATCAGGTCTGGTACACAGCATTGCATACATGATAGAGCGTATGGCTGAAGCATAGGGAACATCTTTCATTTTCTCTCTATCTTCTGCAGTGGTCGGGCATTGAGTCTGACTCAACTTCACACCTTGTAATACAGGCAAGAACCCTTTCTTTGCTTGATCCATTTTGAACTTTTTCAAAACTTTATCAAGGTATGTGCTTTGTGAAAGTCCAATTAAGCGTCTTGATCTATCTCTATAGATCTTGATGCCCAATATATAAGCAACTTCACCGAAGTCTTTCATTGAAAAACTTTTATTCAAGTATCCTTTTATGCTATCCAGAAATTCTATATCATTTCCAATCAACAATATGTCGTCTACATATAATATCAGAAATTATACAGAGCTCCCACTCACTTTCTTGTAAATACAGGCTTCTCCAAAAGTCTGTATAAAACCATATGCTTTGATCACACTATCAAAACGTTTATTCCAACTCTGAGAGGCTTGCACCAGTCCATAAATGGATCGCTGGAGCTTGCACACTTTGTTAGTACCTTTTGGATCGACAAAACCTTCTGGTTGCATCATATACAACTCTTCTTCCAGAAATCCATTTAGGAATGCAGTTTTGACATCCATTTGCCAAATTTCATAATCATAAAATGCAGCAATTGCTAACATGATTCGGACAGACTTAAGCATCGCTACGGGTGAGAAACTCCCATCGTAGTCAACCCCTTGAACTTGTAGAAAACCTTTCACAACAAGTAGAGCTTTTTAGACAGTAACATTACCATCAGCGTCAGTCTTCTTCTTGAAGATCCATTTATTTTTGATGGCTTGCCGATCATCGGCCAAGTCAACCAAAGTCCACACTTTGTTCTTATACATGGATCCCATCTCAGATTTCATGGCTTCAAGCCATTTTGCGGAATCTGGGCTCATCGTCGCTTCCTCATAGTTCGTAGGTTCGCCATGGTCAAGTAACATGACCTCCAGAATAGGATTACCGTACCACTCTGGTGTGGATCTTACTCTGGTTGACCTACGAGGTTCAGTAGTAACTTGATCTGAAGTTTTATGATCAATATCATTAGCTTCCTCACTAATTGGTGTAGGTGTCACAGGAACCGGTTTTTGTGATGAACTACTTTCTAATAAGGGAGTAGGTATAGTTACCTCATCAAGTTCTACTTTCCTCCCACTCACTTCTTTCGAGAGAAACTCCTTCTCTAGAAAGGATCCAAATTTAGCAACAAAAGTCTTGCCTTCAGATCTGTGATAGAAGGTGTACCCGCTAGTCTCCTTTGGGTATCCTATGAAGACACATTTCTACGATTTGGGTTCGAGCTTATCAGGTTGAAGTTTTTTCACATAAGCATCACAGCCCCAAACTTTAAGAAATGACAACTTTGGTTTCTTGCCAAACCACAGTTCATAAGGCGTCGTCTCAACGGATTTTGATGGTGCCCTATTTAATATGAATGTGGTTGTCTCTAAAGCATAACCCCAAAATGATAGCGGTAAATCAGTAAGAGACATCATAGATCGTACCATATCTAGTAAAGTACGATTACGACGTTCGGACACACCATTACGTTGTGGTGTTCCGGGTGGCGTGAGTTGTAAAACTATTCCGCATTGTTTCCAATTTAGTCCAAACTCGTAACTCAAATATTCTCCTCCACGATCTGATCGTAGAAACTTTATTTTCTTGTTACGATGATTTTCTACTTCACTCTGAAATTCTTTGAACTTTTCAAATGTTTTAGACTTATGTTTCATTAAGTAGATATACCCATATCTGCTCAAATCATCAGTGAAGGTGAGAAAATGATGATACCCGCCGCGAGCCTCAATATTCATCGGACCACATATATCAGTATGTATGATTTCCAACAAATCTGTTGCTCGCTCCATAGTTCCGGAGAACGGCATTTTAGTCATCTTGCCCATGAGGCACAGTTCGCAAGTACCAAGTGATTCATAATCAAGTGATTCCAAAAGTCCATCAGTATGGAGTTTCTTCATGCGCTTTACACCAATATGACCCAAACGGCAGTGCCACAAATAAGTTGCACTATCGTTATCAACTCTTCATCTTTTGGCTTCAACATTATGAATATGTGTATCACTACTATCGAGATTTAATAAAAATAGACCACTCTTCAAGGGTGCATGACCATAAATGATATTACTCATATAAATAGAACAACCATTATTCTCTAATTTAAATGAATAACCGTCTCGCATCAAACAAGATCCATATATAATGTTCATGCTTAACGCTGGCACCAAATAACAATTATTCAGGTCTAAAACTAATCTCGAAGGTAGATGTAGAGATAGCGTGCCGACCGCGATCACATCGACTTTGGAACCATTTCCCACGCACATCGTCACCTTGTCCTTAGCCAATTTTCGCTTAATTCGTAGTCCCTGTTTCGAGTTGCAAATATTAGCAATAGAACCAGTATCAAATACCCAGGTGATACTGCGAGCATTAGTAAGGTACACATCAATAACATGTATATCACATATACCTTTGTTCACCTTACCATCCTTCTTATCCGCCAAGTACTTGGGGCAGTTCCGCTTCCAGTGACCAGTCCCTTTGCAGTAGAAGCACTCAGTCTCAGGCTTAGGTCCAGACTTGGGTATCTTCTCTTGAGCAGCAACTTGCTTGCCATTCTTCTTGAAGTTCCCCTTCTTCTTCCCTTTACCCTTTTTCTTGAAACTGGTGGTCTTGTTGACCATCAACACTTGATGCTCCTTCTTGATTTCTACCTCCGCAGCTTTTAGCATCGCGAAGAGCTCGGGAATAGTTTTGTTCATCCCTTGCATATTATAGTTTATCACGAAGCTCTTGTAGCTTGGTGGCAGTGATTGAAGAATTCTGTCAATGACAATATCATCAGGAAGATTAACTCCTAGTTGAATCAAGTGATTATTATACCCAGACATTTTGATTATATGTTCACTGACAGAACTATTCTCCTCCATCTTGCAGCTATAGAACTTATTGGAGACTTCATATCTCTCAATCTAGGCATTTGCTTGAAATATTAACTTCAACTCCTGGAACATCTCATATGCTCCATGATGTTCAAAACATCGTTGAAGTCCCGGTTCTAAGTCGTAAAGCATGACACACTGAACTATCGAGTAGTCATCAGCTTTGCTTTGCCAGACGTTCTTAACGTCGTCAGTTGCATCTACAGCAGGCCTGGCACCCAGCGGTGCTTCCAGGACGTAATTCTTCTGTGAAGCAATGAGGATAATCCTCAAGTTACGGACCCAGTCCGTGTAATTACTACCATCATCTTTCAACTTAGCTTTCTCAAGGAACGCATTAAAATTCAACGGAACAACAGCACGAGCCATCTATCTACAACAAACATACACAAGCAAAATACTATCAGGTACTAAGTTCATGATAAATTCAAGTTCAATTAAACATATTACTTAAGAACTCCCACTTAGATAGACATCCCTCTAATCATCTAAGTGATCACGTGATCCAAATCAACTAAACCATGTCCGATCATCACGTGAGATGGAGTAGTTTTCAATGGTGAACATCACTATGTTGATCGTATCTACTATATGATTCACGCTCGACCTTTCGGTCTTAGTGTTTCGAGGCCATATCTGTATATGCTAGGCTCGTCAAGTTTAACCTGAGTATTCCGCGTGTGCAACTGTTTTGCACCCGTTGTATTTGAACGTAGAGCCTATCACACCCGATCATCACGTGGTGTCTCAGCACGAAGAACTTTCGCAACGGTGCATACTCAGGGAGAACACTTATACCTTGAAATTTAGTGAGGGATCATCTTATAATGCTACCGTCAATCAAAGAAAAATAAGATGCATAAAGGATAAACATCACATGCAATCAATATAAGTGATATGATATGGCCATCATCATCTTGTGCTTGTGATCACCATCTCTGAAGCACCGTCATGATCATCATCGTCATCGGTGCGACACCTTGATCTTCATCGTAGCATCGTTGTCCTTTCGCCTCATATTGCTTCTACGACTATCACTACGCTTAGTGATGAAGTAAAGCAATTACAGGGCGATTGCATTGCATACAATAAAGTGACAACCATATGGCTCCTCCAAGTTGCCGATAACTTTGTTACAAAACATGATCATCTCATACAATAAAATTTAGCATCATGTCTTCACCATATCACATCACAACATGCCCTGCAAAAATAAGTTAGACGTCCTCTACTTTGTTGTTGCAAGTTTTACGTGGCTGCTACGGGCTGAGCAAGAACTGTTCTTACCTACGCATCAAAACCACAACGATAGTTCATCAAGTTAGTGCTATTTTAACCTTTTCAAGGACCGGGCGTAGCCACACTCGGTTCAACTAAAGTTGGAGAAACCGACACCCGCCAGCCACCTATGTGCAAAGCACATCGATAGAACCAGTCTCGCGTAAGCGTACGCGCAATGTCAGTCCGGGCCGCTTCATCCAACAATACCGCCAAACCAAAGTGTAACATGTTGGTAAGCAGTATGACTTGTATCGCCCACAACTCACTTGTGTTCTACTCGTGCATATAACATCTACTCATAAAATCAGGCTCGGATGCCACTGTTGGGGAACGTAGTAATTTTAAAAAAAATCCTACGCACACGCAAGATCATGGTGATGCATAGCAACGAGAGTGGAGAGTGTTGTCCACGTACCCTCGTAGACCGAAAGCGGAAGCGTTAGCACAACACGGTTGATGTAGTCGTACGTCTTCATGATCCGGCCGATCAAGTACCGAACGCACGGCACCTCCGAGTTTAGTACACGTTCAGCTCGATGATGTCCCTCGAACTCCGATCCAGCCGAGCTTTGAGGGAGAGTTCCGTCAGCACGACGGCGTGATGACGATGATGATGTTCTATCGACGCAAGGCTTTGCCTAAGTACCGCTACAATATTATCAAGGTGGATAATGGTGGAGGGGGGCACCGCACACGGCTAAGAGATCCAAGGGATCAATTATTATGTCTCCAAGGGGTGACTCCCTCCCCGTATATAAAGGAGTGGAGGAGGGAGAGGGGGCCGACCACCCTAGGCTCCACCTCTAAACTTAGTGCTTGGACGCATCGATTGCTTGAAATGTGCAGCTTGCTTTAGTTTCTAATCTTGTTCGACAGAAAACTCTTGTAGTTGCAACAAATATTAATCAGGTACGCTAGCTATTAAATATGGGGTTTAAGGCTCGTGTTAATACTTTGTTTAGTGTGTATGGTTTTTCAAGAACAACGAGAAATTGAAGTGTAAATTTGGATTTAAAAAAAATTGAACACAGTACAGACACAAGCACTCATATATGCGCGCATACACTCACAGACTCACCCCTATGAACGCACACCTTACCCCTATGAGCATCTCCGAGAATGTGAGCACCAAGATTTGAATCTTGATGGGCTAGGGATACTACTGTCCTTCTAACTATCCAACCACAGGTCGATTCACAAATCTGGATAATTTGAAGTGAAAACCTTAATATGCAAAAGTTGGAGGACTCCTATTGGGCCCCTTTGGCGCTAGCTATCGCCACATGCGCGTTACGTTATGTGGGCCAGCCCACCAGCGTGAACTGGCCGCTAGCTCGGGTCGCTCACGATCAGCTGACATCCCTAAAAAAATCAGGTTTGATCTATTGACTTGACATGTTGACGTTCCCGGAAAAGAAGACTTGACATGATGACCAGTGAATAGGCATGTTAACCGTTGACTTCCCGGTTAACTGTTAACTCGACCGTTGATCTTTTCAGAAAAGTTCATACCCTCGATAAAGTTCATATATTTAGAAAAATCATGTATTTCAAAAAAGTTCATCACTTGAAAAAAGTTCACGGGTTCCATGGATTGAAAAGGTTTAAAATTTTGAGCAAAAAAAAGTTCACAAAATTGCATAAAATGTTTGCGAATTTTAGAAATTCATCGTATTTGTGATAAAAAAAGTCCACGGAATTTATAGAAAAAGTTCACAAATCTGCAAAACTGTTCAAGAATTTGGAGAAAAGTCCATGGATTTTAAAAGATTCACAATTTTTGAAAAATTTCACAAAAAAAAGAAAAAAATGAAAGATAAAAGAAGAGTGAAAATATAAAATAAAAACCAGGTTAAAAAGCAACAACCCAAAGCTTCCAGAAGCTTCCCAAAAACTAGCATGAGATTTTCTAGAAGTTTCCCAGAACCGACACAGAAACTCTCGCTCGTACACTACTAATACACCGGCCCTATAGAGATTCTATCAACAGAGGCTGTGTGTGCGCCAGTGAGGAAATATGGAGCAAATTGCACAAAACCACCACTTTGAGGGTCAGATTTTCAGAAAACACTAGGTTACAGTTTTTTGACAAATTGCACCGTATCTCTCGTAAACATTTTGCAGAAACCACTAATCGATGGATAAGCCTTGTTTGATCATGCTTATGACTGGTGGGGCCCTTTTTTGCCTACGTGGCGTAACATTTTGTGCCAGATCAATTTTAATATAAATTTACAAACTAGTCCTTACATTTTACACAGAAACCCCTGAATCAAAAAGGAAAAATGCAATTAGCCCCCACTCCCTTCGATCCCTTCTCTCCCTTCGATCCCCATTTCTCCCTTCGCCGCCAGATCCTTCGCTCGGTGCCGATGCACAGGAGGCCGGGCAGCCACTCCCTCGCATGAGATGCCGCGGCCTCCTCTCTCCTTCTCCGTTCTCGGTGGCCGCGGAGTGCAGACTCCTGTCTCCTTCCTGCGCGAAACGCGGCGGCGCCGGGCGAGCAAAGCGGCGATGGCGCTAGCGGAGCAGAGCGACGGTCGCGTGGCGGGTCGGCCATTGCGCTGCCGCCGTCCTTGCTCGAGCAGCACGGTTGCACCGGCGGAGGAAGGTGAGGACGGCCTGGCGGCTGGTCGTCCGACGCGGCGGTGGCGGTGGCGCTGGACAGCATCCGGCAACAGCTCTTGGAGGAGCCGGTGGCGCCGGCGCAGCCAGCGTACTGCCGGAGCGCAAGCTTCGGCAGCCTCGTGGCGGACCAGTGGAGCGAGTTGCTCCCGTTCCGGCCCAACGACGCCGACGACATGGTCGTCTACGACGCCTTCCGCGACGCCTTCTCCTGCGACTGGCTCCCCGACGGCTCCTTCGCGGCCGTCAAGCCCGAGCCCCTGCCCTCCCCGACTCCTACGACGGCTCCTGCCTCAGCAGCTTCCTCGCGCCGCTTTTACTCTCAGCCATGACGGAGGATGTGTCCTGCTCGAGCACCACAGCATGGCTGCACCGGCAGCGGAAGGAGGACGGCGATGGTGTGCGGGAGAGAAAGATCCCGATCTGAATCGGGGAGGTTGTTTTCGCTTTTTGGCAAAAATGTTGGGGGTGTTTTCACTTTTTTACCCATCTAATGTTGTCTTTGGTAAAACGCCGTGCCACATCAGCAAAATAGGGGCCCCATCTGTCATAAACGCACTTAACCGAGCCAGATCCGCCAATCAGTGGTTTTTACAAAAAGATTACACAAGACATGGCGCAAATTGTCAAGAAACTGTAACCTAATGTTTTCTAAAAATCAAACCCTCAAAGTGGTGGTTTTCTGCAATTTACTCGGAAATATGCCTATAACTGGGACGTGGACTATCTGCTCTGGAACTCAAATTATCCCTGATGAACAGTAAAAAAAAATTGAAAAATCTGATATTTTTTGTAAACTTTGACAATGCTTTGTGTGCTTGCAAAAATCCTATTTTGAAAGCAGTTTGGAGTGCCGGTTCTTTTTTTTTGCCATGACTTCCTCAAATGTCATTTGATGATGAAATATGTTAAACATCCAGAACATTTGTCAAAGTTTTTCACAATACCAGGATTTTTTTAATGTTTTTTCATTTATTTTGAGTTTGATGTTCACCCCGAGCTCATTTGCGCTCGGGAGCAGAAGAGGATTGTCGCTAAAACCAACGCTATATAAGCGAGATGACCAAAACTTGTGTTACATGTCACCGCAGGATCACGAGTGGTGAGAGGGCACACTTGGCGCAAGGGGAAAAAGGCCCGCTTTACGCCCGAAGTCTTTTGGTTTAGCTATATTCATTTATATTATTGTTTTTGGGTAGTTGACGCCTACATTTTCATGTGGTACCTAAAATGGCCTGTCCCAAACATTTGTCCCCCAAAACAGCTGTTGGGAACATTCTAGAAGGTTTCGTGCAGTTTCTGGGCTGGATATTTTTTTGCTTCATTGTAATCAGATATTGTTCGGTTTAGTTTGGGCTGATTTTGTCTGCTTCCTTTTTTATTTTATTTTCTTTATTTTTTCCATTTTCCAAATTTATGTTTATGAATTATGAACTTTTTTGTCAAATTCTTAAACATTTTTTTCAAATGCATGATTTTTTAATTTCATGATTTTTTTTTAAAAATCCATGGACCTTTTAAAATTCACGAAGTTATTTTTAATTTTTTTATTTTTCTGCTAAATTCGTTAAAAACTGAATTTACAAACTTTTTAAAAAATACTTTTTTACTTTTGATTTTTAAAATTTATGATTTTTCTATATTCTTTTTTTTTCAAAAGTCAACATTGAAGCTGACATGGATCAACTTGAGAACCAGTTAAACAAAAATAAACTAGGCAAAGACAATACTAGTGCTAGATGGGCCTGCCCATACAGCCGACTTAAGGCGCTATAGAGGCAAACATGCACCGGAAGCGTCGTATAACATTTCGTGCCTGAGTATAACAAATCAGGAGGGAGAAGAAGAACCTTGGGTGTGGCCCAATTACCTACCAAGAGCAAGCGAGGCTGGGCGGGAGCTCTTAAGAGCGCCTACTCGGCGCCTTCAGCGCCGCTTGACGGGACGGGCGCTCACTGAAGCAACCTGGTGGGCCGGCCCACGAACACACGAGTACTGTATTTATATAGCGCGAAAAAAATTAGCATCAAATCGTCCTGATGGGGAATCGAACTCGCGCCTCTTACCTCACGTCCATGATTAGGTAGCCACTAGAGAAAGTTGCTCCTTGTGATAATCCAGCGCGACACCATATAACAACAGAATACTATTGGCACGCTATTTATTTCACGTACATTGTCACGTAGATTTTTGATTTATTTGAACATTAAAAAAACGTTATTTCTTTTCAAAAAATGTGAACAAAATTTTAAAGTTCACAGATTTAAAAAATAATCACGAATTAGAAAAATGTTCATGTATTCAAAATAGTTCACGAATTCAAAAAGTTTATGAAAATTGAAAAAGTTCATCTATTTTATAAAATGTTCACAAATTCTGAAAAAAGTTCATCGATTTTGAAAAAAAGTTCATCAATTCTCAAAAAAAGTTCACCGAATTTCAAAACAGTTCACTAATTTTCAAAAAAGTTCACAAATTTCGGAAAAAGTTCATCAACTTTGAAAAATAAGTTCATCAATTCTTAAAAAAAGTTCACCTAATTCCAAAACAGTTCACCAATTTTCAAAAAGTTCACAAAAATTGGAAAAAGTTCATTAATTTTGAAAAAAGTTCATCGTTTCACAAAAAAAGTCCATTTTGCAAAAATGTTCAAAAAATATGGAAAATTTCATCGATTTTTAAAAGTATTTGAAAAGTTCATTAAATTCTGGAAAATGTTCATCAATTTTGAAAAAAAAAATCAATTAAAAAAAGAAAAACAAACAAAATCGTCCAATAAAAAAAGAAACACGAAAAAAATAAAAAATATAATACAAAGAAGAAAAGAAGTAAAAGTGCAGAACTGAACGAATCAGGTGTTAGTGGTGGCGTGGTTGGCGCAGCTTATGTTGGACCAGGAGGTCGCAGTTTCGATACTCGTCTGCCGCGAATTTTTGGCGTTAGAAACAGCAGAAGAAGAAGAGCAAAAGTGGACCGGCCCAGTGCGACGCGATAGAGGAGAGGGTGGTGTGCGCCCGATTGTGGGAAGAACTAAATCGGGCGCTAAAGGCGCCAAATAGGGATTGGCCTTATTCCCCGCGTTGCATGAGGAAACCGAGCAATCACGCACCCTTAGATGTGCGTGTTTTGGACAGGCCCAAGTGCCGGGTGCGACATCCTTTTTTATTTTTTTATCTCTACTACTTAAAACATACACAAGGTTTCTTTTTCTATCATACTCTTCATCAACCAGTTTCCCCCCTCCTCCTGCCATGTCCCTCCACCTATTTTCCGTCCAAGCATTTTTTTTCTCCCACAACGATGTATTTGACCACACCTTCTCGTACGCCGCTCAATCACATTAATTAACTTACTTTTTGCACCACTGCATTAATTCCACCTTCATTGACTTACCTTTGCATCGATTTCATATATCACTTAATTTACTTACCTTATGCATCAATTGCATAATTTATGTACTATGCATGACACATCATACATTCTTTATTATTTGGGTAAGTTTTACATTATTTCATGCAAACATTTGATTGTTTATCGACTCACATGTGCACTGGCATTTGTAGATCACCTGTCGCTTAGAATGCCAAGGTTTTGGGAAGTTTGGATTTTCTGGAAATCTGATTCATGTGTGTCCTTCTCTCTCACTTAGTCGAAGAAGACAAGCTGTAGATGTCACATGCGACGGGAGACGTGACAGGCTCATTGGTATATTTTTCATCTACTATTGTTGTGTTGTTATTTGGCACTCGTAGCAACGCACGAGCAGTTACCTAGTAATTTTTATAAATGCTCATGAATACCAAATTCGGAAAAGTTTTGAAATTAAAAAAGAACAAACATGAAAAAATGTCCCAAAATTTATAAATGTCCACAATTTCAAAACATATTTATGAATTTAAAAGAATGTTCATTAATTTGAAAAACACACACGCATTTCATTTTTTTAGAAATTTGAAAAATGTTCTCAGATTTAAAAAATATTCACGAATTTGAAAGAATTTTCATGCATTTGAAAAACTATTCATGAATTTGAAAAGGTATTCCAGAATTTCAAAAATTGTTGATGAATTTGAAACAAGGTTCGCAATTTTTAAAAATGTTCTCTAATCTAAAACCACCAAATTTTATATTATGTTCCTGTGTTTAAGAATATGTACGAAGATTTCCAAAAAAAATACAAACATTCAAAATTGTTCTGTATTTTACAAAAATCACATATTGGAAAAATATTCGCGATTTCAAAAAATGTTCATGAGTTTTAAAAATGTTCCGAATTTCAAAAGGTATTTCCAAAAATTCATTAATAGCCAAGAATTTGAAAAACAAAATGTGATTTGAAGTTATTTTCATGATTACGAAAATTTTGCTTGATTTGACAAAAAAATTTGTGAAATTAAAAAAAATGAAATAGAAAATAAAAAGGCAAAACGAAAAGAAAAATGTAAACAAAAAATGAAAAGAGGAAAGTATTTAAAAATGTATATATATAAACAGTGGGAAGCAGACAGAAAACAGTGGAACTAGGCCGGCCCAATACAACGTGTGCGTTGCAGGAGGGTGGAGTTTGGTCGATATTGATCGACATACGCGGGGAATATGGACAGCGAGGCTGGGCGCCGTCGTTCTTCCTATCGACCAAATCCTGCCCCTCAAAAAAAATTATCTTCCATGCTAAGACTGTATATTTTTTTTTTGCAGGAAAAGTGGGTATTTATTTCTTAGAAATAGCGTTACGTCTGAAACACGACGCAACCAACAAGCGGTGCTATCTCTAGTTCTTCCTACAATAGCTAGACTATGAGAAATACCATTTTGATGATGATATATTTTCAGTGGAACAAACCCACGAAGTTGTAGAGGCTTCTTGATTTCTGTCATCAAATGACCATAACCAGATCTATCAAGCGAATCATCTGTTAGCGTAGCTAGGACCACTGAGTTATCAAACTGGATTACTATTGGTAGATCAGTTCGTTGTAAACTCATAGATAATCCTTCAAGTATGGCACTGACCTCCGCTTCCAAAGCATCTTTACAATGAAACAAATGCCGATAAGTTGAGAAGATAACCGAGCCATCAGAGTTATCAAGGGCCATACCAGAACCTGCCTCACCAGCATCATGCATGTATTATCTGTCCACCGACAACGCCGTCCATCCAGCGGGCGGCTTGGGCCACGACTTCTTGGTCGCCCGCGCCGGAGACTACCTGATAGGTAACTCCGCAACTGGACACTTACCCTTAATGTTATCCTCTACTGTATGTTTTTGTGCCTGGTCATATGATGACATATAACTACATACTCCCTCCTTTACAAAATAGATGGCCCAACTTTATATTAAAGTTAGTATAAAGTTGAATCATCTATTTGGAACGGAGGGAGTAGATACGAACGAGATATACGCTCCCTCGATCTATCGCCTAACCAGGCATAGGACTGGCGCGGATCCGTTAGATCAAAGAGCCCCCGCTTTTGTTCTGCTGATTCACCCTTGCTCTCTCTCGTGAAGTTTTTCTCTTCTCACACACCGCGCCGTTGGCTTGCCCATCCCACAAGGCCTCGCTACATCGCTGGCTCGTCTGCTCGCATCCCTCGAAACACCGCTTTGCACATTGACGTTCTGCCCCAGCTTGCAGCGCCTGGGTGCAGCATGGCCGGCGTCGGTTGACACACACGCAATGATGGTTTTGCAGCACCGTCTTGAATCCGTCGTAGCTTTCCAATTTGTCGATCGCAGCACCTGCCCACGCTGATTGCAGCATTCTGTCCGCCCGGCCCATTCGACGCATGTCGCTCGTATCACCTCAACTCGGTGGTTGCGGCACGATCGCCCACCACCAAGGGCGCACGTGGCAACCCGAGGGGACGACCGATCGCCAATCTTTACTGCGCGAGTTCACCCGCCGCTCTTTCCTGCGTGCATGCATGTGTTTTGACTTCTGACTTTTTGATGGTAGCGCTTGTCTGCCTGAAGATTCCTGTGGTTGGGTCGTGCATGTGGCAGGCGCGCACCATGAGCGCCACGTGCTGCCTTTTTTTAGGATCTTAGACCAACTCCACCGCTCGACCCCAAACAAATGTCCATTTTGTTCGGATTTCGTCCAAAGCGATAGGTGTAAAAAGGACACGAGCGTCCGGCTTTTTTTCGAGGAGCCCACCGCGGCGATCAACCCCTAAAAATGTCCGCTGCCCCCGCGCCACCTCGCACCCACCTGCAGGCCGCGTCCGCGAGCTCCGGCGCGAGTTCCTGCTCCGCCTGGCGCGCCCGCGCCCTCCGCCCCGTCCCAGCCGCGGCGCCGCGCCCCGACCCCGACCGCCGCGAGCTCGGCCGCGGCCGCGCCCTGCTCCGCGCGCTTGGCCGTCCACGCACGCGCGCGCCCCAGCAGTTGCGCCGCGCCCCGCGCCAGCCGCGGCGAGCTCGGCCACCCCCGTGCGTGCCCCGCCCCGCCCCGGTCGCGGCGAGCTCGGCCGCGCCCGCGCGCGCCACGCCTCTTCCCGCCCGCAGCGCCGGGTCTACTGACATCCCCTCGTCGTCGTCGTTGTCGCGGTGCTTGGTGCTCTCCATCTGCAGGACGACGGGGCTCCGGCCATGGTGGTACGGGCCGATGGAGACGGCCCTGGGCGTGGCGTAGCGCTCGGTGAGGTCCACCATGCTCGTCGGGAACCCATGCAGTAGCTGCTCGCTCCATGGCCACCGGCCTTCGCCCCTCGCGCACGCGCGAGCGCGGCCTGCGCGCCCGCTCGCCCTGCCGCCTCGCCGCCCGCGTACGCGCGCCCGTTCGCACCCCACGCCCCTGCCTGTGCATACTCGCCGGCCGTGGCGGCGGGGCCTCAACGACGGCAAGGCGAGACCGGCCGATGGGAGCGCCACCGCGCCGCGTGCTCCTCGGCGGCCACGGCTGTTTTGCCTCGTGGTGGTGTGGGGGCGTGGTAGGCCAGGAGAGAAAAGGAGGAGGGAGAGGGGGTGGGTGGGTGGGTGGGTGGGCCAATGACATGCGGGCCAGGGTCACATGTAAAAGGACACACCTCGAACGAGGACGACGCACAGAGTGTCCGCTTGTGTCCGTTTCAGACTCAAAATCAGCCCAACTTTGGTCCCAGGATGGGGCAAAGCGGACAAAGCTTGTGTCCGTTGCATAATTTATGTACCATGCATGCCACTGGCTTAGCGCATTGACGTTCCGCCCTAGCTTGCAGCACCTGGGCGCAGCACGGTCGACGGCGGTTGACACACGCGCAGAGATGGTTTGCAGCACCGTCTTGAACCCGTGGTAGCTTTCCACATTGTCTGTCGCAACACCTGCACGCGCTGATTGCAGCATGCCGTGCGCCCCGCCCATTCGACGCATGTCGCTCGTATCAGCTCAACTCAGCGGGTGCGGCACGACCACCCACCAAACCAAGGGCGCGCATGGCAACCCGAGGGGGCGACCGATGGATTCGCTCGATCGGCCGGCCGATCGCCAATCTTTACCTTCTTTTTCCGCGAGTTCACCCGCCGCTCTTTCCCGCGTGCATGTATGTGTTTTGACTTCTGACTTTTTGATGGTAGCGCTTGTCTGCCTGAAGATTCCTGTGGTTGGGTCGTGCATGTGGCAGGCGCGCACCATGAGCGCCACGTGCTGCCTTTTTCTAAGAAGATCTTATCCACGAGTTCCGACGCGTGATGGGCCGTCTGAGATGCACAACTGACACTGCGTCCTCGCCCTGGAAAGGTCCTCTTGGTTATACGCACTGCATGGCCACGGACGCGCGCATGTGATCGGATCGGCCGAACCGGGGCGTGAACTGCAGCGATCAAACCAAGCAGAAACGCACGTGGTCCAGTGCAGACCTAGAAACTGCATCGTCCAGAGCGCGTGCGCGTGTCACCGCGGTGTCCCGCGGCCGGTGCCACGCCGCGCCCATGGACGCCCATCGAAGCGTTGCTCCCATCGACGTGGGCGCCGGCGCCGACACGCTACAGCTTACAGGCACCCTCCTTTTTCCGGTTCCATAGTCCCCGGACCCGGCGTCGTCTTCGCCGCAAACGCGTGCAAAAACGCGAACGCCTCCCCGCGCGCGCGGCGCCGGTGATCCAGGAAGCAACCCACCCACGCCCACACCCACTGGTCAACGCGTGCGGCGACGCCACCTGACGACGCCGGGCGGCGGTGGGGGTGCCGCACGAGACGGGGACAACGCGGTGTCCGTCCCCTGCCGGTCACGTACAGCCGCGGCGACCGTATCACTGGACTACGCGATCAACGGGGTCACCCGCAGGCCACACCCACCCCACCCGGCCGCGATTCTGATGCGGATGTCGACGCACGGATCCACGGATGGCCACCGCGAGCCAGCGCGTCGATCTCGGACACAATATTATGAGGCAAGAGCACTATAGACCCACAAACTTGTAATAGATGTGATGATTTAGTTCATAAACTTGCAAAAGGTGACCATCTCATTCCTAGACTTGCAATGTATGTGAAGATTTAGTCCAAAGCCAATCACAAGTTGACAAATGGCGCCACGCTGGCCGCGTCGTGGCACACCCGCTCGGCCCGGCGTTTTTATGAAAAACCCCTCCACCTTTATGAAAATCACACGCATGGTATATTTTTTTCATATCTATATTTTTTAAGGGAAAGTCTTATATTCAGCCGACTGATTTTAGCCTTGCGATCAGCCGATCGCTCCTCCATCCGATCAGGGCTCCTGCGCGTCCAGTGATACAGCGGCGGCATGCAAACTTTCTGTCTATGTGCGTGGTCCACTAGTACTAGTATACTGTTTGTGTGTAAGTGTGTTAAACTTCAGCACCGTAGTCCCTAAAAAAAAAAAACTTCAGCACCGTAGTATACTACTAGCAATGAGTCACTTTGCTAGCTAATCAAAATGAGGATTTATCTCTACTATCTAAAAGAAACGCAAGGTTCCGTTTCCCATCTTCCGTCGCTCGGCATCGTCGTCCTTCGTCGCTCGTCCCGCGCAGCCGCACATGGGCCAAGCCCCATAAAGCCCACATCTCTCACGTCACACAACAAACACACTATGTAGGGTTCCAACCCCACCCGCCCCTCTGGTCCTCGGCCGCCGCTCGCCATCCTCGGCACCACCTCGCGATCGTGCTCGCCCACGCGTGCTCCTCCACCGATCGCTGCAGCCCGCCGCCCCGACGACCTCATCTGCGGCCCTCCCGGACGCGGACCAGGGACTCAACTGCGCAGCCGCAATGGACCCTCACATCGGCCAGATCCGAGCACCTTCGCCGCCGCCTTCACATGTCTCCGGCACCTCCACGAGAACTACTGGTTCCGCCTGCTGGGTCATGTCCCCGCCGTGGGTGTCGTTCTCCATGTTGTCCCGGTTTGGTCGGCCGCATGGGAAGAGGAAGCGGAAGGAGAGGGCAACACAGCCCAAACTCACAGCGGACCGCCTCTCCAATGACGACGTGGGCTTCTACCTCCCCCTTATTTGTTCTTAGCGTGATTTCATTCTTCAGCATCTGAAGTAGTAGACCATTTAATTAATTGCTGCCGATAGGCTAGCTCATATGTTCTGATCAAAAGTGGTTTCACATGTTTGTTCATTGATTGGGAAATGATATTTTTTTTTCATGAAGCATCACAAGAAGGTTGATTCTTCTCCGTATGTTCAAATCAATTGTTGATTGATTAGCCAAGGTTGATTTGGGTCGTCCATGTCTGCAAGTGTTCAATTGCAACCTTAAAACCAGTCACAAAGTTGATTTGGTCCATGTACGACTTAATATTTTTTTTCAGGTTTAGGTTATTGAGATTGTACATCAATATGATATTTCTATACATGTTGATTTGTTCATTTGTTTACAAGTATAAGAGGTGCAGAGCAAAGGATTTGGAGGTACGGAGTTTATGATACAGTGACATATTTTGTTTTCGTACTGAACATCGAATTGTGTCTTTTCTATTTATGAACTCTTTGGATATGTTCTTTACTGGGCGGATCCGTGCACTGCCGAGACATCAGTCTATCCACTGTAGGTCATGCCTTTTGACAGTTGTTGATATATTTTTCTCCATGCCCGTTTTGTTGATCAAATTTCTGATTTTATATTTAGGTAGGAGTATTTTATGAACTTACTCTTTTCCATGGCGCGCCCATGAGGTCAGAAATTTCATGCTCCAAATGTGTTTGGCGAGCAGAAGGTTATTTGGTGATTGCTTTTGTCAACTGCCGGTTATGAGATTTGTGTGCATCATGGTTTGTCGATTCACGTAGTGCAGGTAGTAGCCATTTATTACAGAACATGCTTCGCGATGGAAGAGAAAGTAATTTGTATGTGTGTATTATTTTTATTCCCGCGTAAAAGGTTTAGCTGTAAACAACAATTTTTTCAAGGTGGGATACCATAAAGTGGATGGTTATTCATTTACTTTTTAATTCAGTTTAGAGAGCAATGTTAGGTGTCATACTTCACCGCCGACCATGACAGTCCTCCCACCGCTCCCTCCCGGGCACCACACCGAGGCACACGCTGAGGCAACCTCCACCGCTGTCGAGGGGCACGCATGTGTCAGAGGCACTTGGGAATCTGAGGCGCAAGACATGAGAGGCGGTTCGGGGCCTCCAGACATCCACCGGGGTTGACTAGATGATAGGTGATGACTGGAAGACGAGGTGTTGATGGAGGACCTGGTGAATCATGAAGCAGATTGACGAGTTCACTAACGCGCAGGTATGACTGCTTTACGCATTTTCAAAGGTTTTGGATTCACGGGCTGCAATGGTTTAATAAATTGAATCTTCTATCATTCTAACATTTGGTAGACGATGAGGCAGGTCAAATAGATTATTCTCACACGGCACACATAATAAATTTTCAGAACCTTTTGTCCGGTCAATGTTATGACTAGAGTAGTTCATCTAACTTTTTTCATACGGCCTTAACCAGTTTCAGAGGTTGCGGCGCAAGCATGTGGAAACATATGCAGTTGATGAAAAGGCTAATCTTATTTCACATGTTTTTGTGCCTTTTACCACTGCAAATTTGTGTCCAATTTGTTTAGTCTAGCTATACCAATTTGTTTATGCAATTAACTATAAGATTGTCTGGTATTGAGGGTCCTTTATATATATATAGATGTCCCAGCCAGTTCATACTTGCATTACAAAGGTGAGCGTGTGATATTTGTGATGTTTTTTACACTAATTGAATGCAAGTAAGGTGTGCTCTTCTCCTTTTCAATTGCTCTTATCTATTTAGATGTCCCAGCCAGTTCACAGTTATATTACAAAGGTGTGCGTGTGATATTTGTTTTGTTTTTTACACATATAAGTAAGGTGTGTTCTCCTTCTTATTGAACAAATGAAATTCACACTTGGATGGAAGGATTTGTGATGTGCTTAGATCTATGATAAGATTCAGCAATAAGCGTTTTTTTTTGTAAAAATACATATTATGATTTGGTTAGTTTATCCGCACACCCACATGCATAGAAGTTAAGCCTGTTTTTTTTCTTCGCGTAATTGTGTTAAGAACAGAGAAAACATAACTTTGTATACTGATAGCTGCACAACATAATACAAGTACTTGTTGCTTGAGTATTATTGACATTCCTCCTCTCTGACGTTGTCTCCATCATGACGCTCTGGACGACAGGTGCCTGAGATGGTCCCATCAGTATATATGCAGCGAAAGTATTTGCAGAAGTAGTGGCATGTTTCAGTAAAGGCGGTCGACAATTTGGCTTTTATTCCATTGGTAATAGAAGCGTGCACAAATGCGAGCAAGGCTGGGTCACCTGGATGTCATTCTGTAGTTTAGACTGTCTTATAAAGTGCTAACCTGCCATAATACAAAGCGCTAGCTAAAAGGTTGCTCCTATACCCATCTCATACATTCATTTGATCAGCTTAACCCCAAGTGATCAGTTCTAATTTTCTTTCTACACCGGCTACGGTAATATTGATATATATGTATAGTTTTGTTTTTTTTGAAGTAATACTGCTGATATGATTTTCCCTTCTTTTTATGCTTTTAGGTATTTGTATGATTGATCAGAACATGGAGCAGCAAAAGAGAGGAGAGAGAGGAGAGAGAGGAGCTACCACGGTGGCCAGGTAAGTCGAAGATGTAGTGGAATGAGATAGAATAAGCGTGCACTCCACAAGCTTACCACGCCATGCTATTTGGGATAAGTCACATAGCATAATTAGGATACGAGATACAACAAAATATTTGAGGGATTGCAAGGTGCTATAGGACTCAAACATCAATGGCGCTGATCATTTCAAACTTAGGCTTTATGATCAAATGGCAAGCATAGGGAGCTCTCATCATGGGAATCATATCTGAAGCGGCGTGAGGCAATGTGTTTAATCTCCATATCTCTACATCGCTACAGGATATTCACATAATGGAGGGATTGCTGAAGAATGGTGAGCCAATCTTTCGCTGCTGGTGTCAATGATGTCCAATTTATGAGTTCTCTTTCCAGAAACAAAGAAATTCAGATGAGTAGTGAATTCAGTGACTCAAGGTTTGGCAATAAAAATATAGGGCACACAATATTGATCAATGCCTTTATTCATATGGTCCCGTAGCAACGCACGGGCATTGTCCTAGTAAGTTCAAAAAAAAGTGGATTTATATTACATGAAAAAACAAAGTTAACTGGTTGATATCCATGCAAATGCCGGCTAGGCGTCGTTGATGCATTTGGGACGTGTGCCTTTGCAAGCTAGAATTTTGTTGTTGCCCATTCTGGCGACACTGCAAGCCGGATTTACAACGCTACAAGACCGACTACCACCGTTGTTGCCTGCCGTCGTTTCTATTTATTTATTTTTGACAAAGCCGGGTGTTGTGTTGAAAAGACGAGCGGCAGTGAAAGGTCGGCGACCCAATGCTGCAAAGTCGGCAGTCACTACAAGGCCAGACAATGTTGTTGCAAAGCTCATGCGATGCAATGTCCGCGGCCTCAAATTTGTATTGATGCAAAACGGATTAGCATGTTGCAAAGCCTCGCGACGTTGCACGGTTGGCAATCGCAATCTTTTTTTTTGCAGGGTTAAAAGGATTTCATTGCTCAACTGTTGGAATATTCGTTCCTACATAGCAGAGGAACGTCTGACAATCACAATCTTTTAAATGATGCTAGACTACTATTGTTGCAAAACCGCCTGACACTGCAAGGTCGGTGATCACCACAAGGCCGAACATCATTGTTGCAAAAGCATGCGACGTTAGAACGCCGGACAAGCACAATCTAAATTCAAAACCAATCGATTAGTTTTGTCAACATGGGATACCTAAAATATTTGAGCTTATTTTGGCAGACGGCAACAAAATTTGCTTCAAAATTCAAAGCTCAATTTCAATTCTAAATTAACTTTCATTCTTTACATTTTTAGAACACTTTCATTCATTATTTGATCTTCTTATTCTATGCCACTTGGTGCTCAGTCGCGCTTGCGTCCTCGTATGGCCCGATTCAGTGCCGGCCACTACCGCTCCCTGCTTGTTGTTTGCTGCTGCACACATTCGGCCATGCAGCGAAAGGATTTCCTCTTTCCAAAATTTCGAAACCGGTGAACGTGTGTTGAATGTTGATTGGTGCGTGGAGTGTAACTCGCAAGACCACTTGCCGATGTATCAGGACCGTCAGCAAGTCAGCAATCAACTCAACTGGCTCAACACGTACACTACCTTATCAATTATAATCAATATGCACACATACTAGTACTCATATATATACCAGTATATTTATTGGTGGAATTTGAGGTATGGCAGCCACCGACCCTAGCCAGATTGCTAGCACCGCCCTCGCCATGTAGGCGCAAGCGCAACAGCATTCATGATTTCTATAAAGGTGGAGGG
This sequence comes from Triticum aestivum, assembly GCF_018294505.1. NCBI lineage: Eukaryota > Viridiplantae > Streptophyta > Magnoliopsida > Poales > Poaceae > Triticum > Triticum aestivum. Next base: position 158,890,261 of record NC_057798.1, on the reverse strand, counting down.
GATTTTCATAAAAAAAGCCGGGCCGAGCAGGTGTGCCACGACGCGGCCAGCGTGGCGCCATTTGTCAACTTGTGATTAGCTCTGGACTAGACCTTCACATACATTGCAAGTTTAGAGATGAGGTGATCATCTTTTACAAGTTTGTGGATTAAACCATCACATTCATTACAAGTTTGTGGGTCTCTAGTGCTCTTGCCTCCAATATTATTGTTTTTCCTCCAAACTAGTAAGCTTGCACGTGCCGCGCACGTCTCGACTGAAAACATGTTATACAATGAAACATACTATTTCTATGTCATAATATCATTTCAAAAATAAAATTTCTAAATCCCGAGTCATAATGACGTGTTGATTGTTTCATGAATCAACATGCCCCTTGCCCAATAGGGTGACGCCGGGCATTAGCCGGGCGATCACGTTCGGCGATCGGCCCCCTTCTCGAGTTGTACGATCGAGACGTTTGCACCCCTGGATTTTCCCTAATACCCTGGCTTCTATACCCCCTCAACACCACTTGCTACACCACTCCCTAGCGGACATCGGTCCCCGTATCACTGGTCGTAGCACCCTGTTCCGCATCATCGCCATAGCCGACGCCAGCCGCCCCGCGACACTGCTTGCATCATTTGAGTGCCACTTCACCCGACTCACAACAGCTGTCGTCGACTCGCTCACCTCCCTCACAGAACGGCATCACTTCGCTCGCAGCAAACCATCAGGCTGCGTCGATATCATATCTTTATCACCAAAATAAGACATGAATCATGCTACTCATTACCTACATGTCCTGACCAATGTAGTTCAATGGCCAGCCCTTCCCCCTGCGGTTGTACCAAGCGTCGCCCATACATACCCGTCGACCGACAATGCGGATGCCCGAGCCAGTGCAGCAAGAATAACACTTATTACGTGGAGATCCTTACCAATGTAGTTCACTTGACAACATTTAGTGTTCATTCTTCCCCTGACCAATGGAGGTATAATTAATTTTTTCAATCTATCCATTTTAAATAGCAGAAGCATACTCATAAATGTAATCAACTGAACTAAGAATTTGCTAATATGTCTAGCAGCACACATCTCTCCTCCTCGTTCCTCCTCAGCACAATTGCATTCCATAGTATGGTTATACATATCCTCAAACATGTAGGAACAAATATTTGTCTTTCTCACGTGCATGAAGAAATACTTACATTTACATGCTAGAAAACTAATTGGATGAGAAGTACATATGTCGCTCATTGTTGTCATTGTATAAAAACGGTACAAAAGTGGGACTATAAACTCACCAATCCTTGTTGTCTCTCTTTATTTACAGAGCATTTAACCTCTGTCTCACACAACGAATATATGTCTCAGCATGCGGCATGTACCTTTTGCCAATGTCAACATACTCAGATACGACTTCTTCACCAAGTTCCAATGTAATAGGCTGTCAAGAAAAAATATGCAATACCAAAGGTGAGAATGGCAGTCTATTGCCAATATATTCTACTGTAATAATTAGTCTAAAGTAGAAAAGACGCATAATATGTGATAAATTAGTAGAAACTATAATCCTTTTACCAGTTTCATAGCTCCAAATTAATGCAACCTGATAGTTTATCCATCCCTTCACCTGGTGACCTCTTGGACTTAAGTAGAGATGATTTCTGAAACAAAAAGTGAGATGTTTAATCTGGACCTCACCCAAACACACTTCTGTACTTTGTCTTGCAAAATATGTATTCAAATAGCTTGCATAGAAAATGGTGTCAAGAAAGAGACAACTTAATCAAATGGCCTTGCCGCATATAATCGATAACCTTCAAACTAATTGGAAGTCCATATTTCTTTTATCAAAAACCATAATAAAGTTCTTTATTTAGGCCAAATACACTCCCTGAACTCAGAATCTGCATGGAGTTCCAGTAGAAGGCAAAAGCACGAAAGCTGCCTCTAAAAGACTCCCACTTGAAGGGTCAATAAGAAAGGAATTCCTCTTGCGTCATAACAAAGAACCTGCTAGGCAGGATGTAGAACCTGAATGGCTTTTTTACATCTGCATAACACACTGTAGTTTACAAGAAACCGCAAAAAAAATTATATCACCCAAGTGAGGCATGAGCTAGTGCGCCTTTGCAACCGAAAATGACAGATGCGCCGACCCAGATCACGAATCAAAGCACATCAACCAGCCTAAAAGATAGAACAGAGAATTCAACAACATGAGGGAGAGGAGTTTATCCCATTCACTACATATTGATTACCTTGATTCACCTCACATGGAGCCTGCTTGGATTTTTTATCAATCACCCTTGTGGCCTTGCCGACATGGCACATAAAAGATCGTTAGAAACTACATGACAGAGACGTAGGAAGGTGAGTAGCTACTCTTCTATTGACTCATAAGAAGGTGCAGGAGCGCGTGGAGCTTATTGGTGGAAGTTCTCAGAAGAGTAGGAAGATGCCTTTGCGGCATCAAGCTTGTGAGTAGCTACTCTTCTACTGGAAATCCCACACACTACCCTGAATCCATGACATGGTAGCCGGATCACCTTCAGTTTCAGCGGATATGGGATATGATTGGAATAAATACTCACAAGAGCGACCAAAATTAGACGATGGGATTCCATGGTGTTACCTGGGAGAACGGGAGGGTGTCCACGCGCAAGGACTCCTGCTCCTCCTGCAGCAATCGTCTGTCCTTCTCTATTTCTCCCGTCCGATCCCTGTAACATAGATGCAGATCCCCCTTCTCAGAAATTCCATTACATGTTATTCGAAAGCAATTCCTAGTTTCCACAAGCCAAAGTATATAACGATATATGAATATATGTAAATAAAAGTATTGCTAATGTCATAGTTTGTCATACTTCAAAAACATCCTATCATGTCAAATGGCCACAAATAATTATGTAAACATCTTATCATGTCAAATCATTGGTGACCATCCTCCTTGTGATGCATTTAAAAAAAATGGAACTTCCTATCTGCACTTACATTACGGATAACATACAGCAAAATATAATTGAAATTCAATAGACTTCTATCAGATGACATGATTGTGAAGATCAGTGCAGATTTCAAAGCCCACTTTCTAACATATATTGGTATGTGATACTTGTAATCATATATAAGCAACAGTGCGATGTTACCAAGCCCAGTTTCTAACATCTACTGGTATGTGACGTGAGGGGAGGAGGACATATATTTGGACATATATGATTCTGTCAGAAAAAAATGCACACACAAAAACAGTACTTGCTCAATTTTTCCTCCGTACAAGCATGGTTGGTTCTCAACTGAACATGGTAAAACTGACTTGGAAGTAGTGGAAAAATAAAATGCACTTATTAGGCATGTAGAAATCTGACTTGGAAATCTTCAGTTGGTTACCTCTCGAATCATATTTCCTTCTACAAAAGCCAATTCTCTGTTGAAGTTGGTAAATCTGACTTGGAAATCTTCAATTGCTGTGTTTAAGTTGCTTATTTCTCGAATCTTATTTCCTTATATAAAAGCCAACTCTACATCTGCGTAGTAAAATATAAATTTTCACCTGCAAAGAGATCAGGTCAAAGGATTTTGGTTCTGCGGACTACCAAAGTTATGTATTAGTACTAACTTCGATCAGCATAAAATAGCATCCTATTGAGAATAATAGGAAACAAAAGATGATTTGTGAATACAACTACTATTTGAGAATAATAGGATGCTTTACAATAACCATGGAACTGAAAGGTACAAGGGTAAATGCAATATCATATGTAGGTATAAACTGGGACTGAGTGCAATCCATGTGATAAAAGAACCTGAGACAAAAGTTTGGCGCAATAAAACAGATGAAACATTAGCTAAGCTGCAACTGAAAAATAAATACAGCTCTAGCTTTCTAACATCCCTTCTTTATTTTGCTCATACCGGGCATTTTCCCTTTGCCTTTTTGGTGCTTCTTTATCTGTAGGATAAACAAAAATTACTATTGGCACAATATGAGTGAGATGTGAGTAGCAGTTGCTTATCATTACCCAAGGAGCGGCTGCAGTTTAAGGCTTTAAGTTGTGTTCGTGACACGCTTACGTGAGGAGACTCGACACCGGAATCATACCAGGTGATATTGTCTAGAAGTGTGGTAGATGGAGTCATTCCTCGATAAATAATTCCTAGCTAGATGACACCTTAGCACACAAATAATTTAGAAACAAAAGCACCTGGAGCTTGAAGCTGGATTGGTTCCCTGCTTTGTTGACTGTTGTAATGTCGACAGAAGCATAAAATAAATTTAGCAATCAGGGAAAGTGGGCAGTGGCACAAAGCCTGGTACCAATCTCTTTTGACCTTCTCCTGAATCCCTATGCTGTATCAAGCCAATGTAGATTGGAGAATCAGGACTTCAGGAGTACAGGAGCATCCGGCTGGGGAGGCGGCGACCCGCGGCGGGGGCGGGCTCCGCGGCAGGGGCGGGCTCCCGCGGCTGGGGGGCGGCGGCCCGCAGCAGGGGCGGGCTCCCGCGGCGGGGGCGGGCTCCCGGCGACCCGCAGAGGCTTCCCGTGGCTCCGGCGACGCGACGCGGCGATGAAGGGCTGCGGCGAAGGGCGCGGCTGCGGGAGGCGAACGGCGCGGGAGGAGGAGGAGGTCGTGTGGGAGGAGAATGAGGAGGTCGTGCGGGCGGTTTTCCTTTTTTTTTACTGCGGGGCAGATTAGCGATCGATTGTGGCTTATTGTGTGGTTGGTAGCGTTAAACACAGAATGACTAAGAGCCATTAGATTTTGATGATGAATGGATGTGATTGTTTGGATCTGTCCTTTTTTTATAGTGGTAGTAGATAGATAGTAGATAGTACTCATAGTAGAGTTAAATACACCACGGGTGCCTTAACTTGTTCGTTGCGGTCAGTTTAGTGCCTAAACTTGTAAAATACAGAAAAACGATGCTATAACTTATCACACGGTGCATATATGGTGCCTCTGCTCGTATGCCACCATATGTGAAGTCCACGTTGAGTGATAGCTGGTGGATATGACCCACATGTTAGTGGGTGTGAGCGATGCCTGTGCTGGATGAAATGCGTACGAGTTTTTTTTTCCAGAAAATCCCCTAAAATTTAATTAAAGTCACAAATAAGCCCTTGCTTTGTATATGCTAATAACAGGAAAAAAATAAACCGTGTCTGTGAGTTGATTTCGACCCTGGGACATCCACGTTAGATAGCTAGTACGCACGCTAGCCACCAAAATTAACAGTACTTTGTGTACAGCTGTTAGCTCAAAAGTCAATTTATCGCTCTGCAATTTCTATTATGTTTTTACGTTACTGTTTGGTTTTTATGATATAAAATATTCTAATATTAAAATATAATAATTATCAACATGCGATTATTGTCTATTTAGATTTTTTTTATATTTTTTTTATTTGTAGTTCAAAGATTTAACCATGAACTTTTCCTAAAATTTATGTTGATTTAAACAGTTCAACCTATATTATAAAATATTACAAATTTGTTTTTCATCTTCATTCAGGACCACAAGCACGCAGAATTATTTTGTATCTTTTTTGTATGTTTAGAATACATAATTATTAAAAATCAACAACGTTGTATTCTGAAAATTGTTGAACATGTATTAAAAATCATTGTGTAGAAATGTAAGAATAATTTTACACTAATGTTTTTAATATATATTGAACATTTTATGAAATAGATGTTGTAATTTTTTGAATGCATGACAGATATATTTGAAAAACACGTCTACAATTTCTTAATGCACTAACGCCTTTTTAAGTTCATGGCAGGTAATATGTTGAATAGTTCCTTTTTTTCACACGTGAGAATTTATTATTATTTTTAATTTCCCACAAATCAACTTTTTCTTTTTTATTTCTCTTTATTATTTCGCCCGGTTTCTTGATAAATTGAAGCGTATTAGGATATTGCACAGTCAACTATTCTAGGCGTGGTGATTAGAATAAGTGTTCGAATCTTGCTGGGTGCTCTTTTTTTGTTATTACTATTTTATCCCATGTGCTGACATGCAAGACCTAGATTTAACAGGTGGGATCAATGTAGTTTGGCGTATTTGAATAAAATGTCAGGAGCTTTTTGAAAATTATATAAAGTATAAGGAGTTTTTGTAAAACAACCAGCACACTCCTCTCACTCCCATCCACATGTGGGCCGATGCCACGTTGGCACGCCATGTGGGTAGTGCATATGCCCGGATATGGATGGGGGCACCATATTTGAACGCTCAGACAAGTTATGGTACCGGTTTCGTGTATTTTACAAGTTTAGGCACCAAAGTGACCGCACCGAACAAGTTGAGGCACCCATGGTGTATTTGACTCTAGATAGTAGATGAGCTCAGGATGAATGGATGCGGTGACCGGCAATCGCGCGCATACGAGCATATGGACAAGCGGCCCCGCCGCTCGTGTATCATACGTACACCTCCTGTCGGGATCAAATCTGTGGTGTGGGACAGGTTACTTCATTTGGTTAGTTCACTTTGGACCTGAATCTCGCAGATAAAAGAAAAAACTCTTAACCTTTTTCTTTTTTTGAGTTGAGAAAAAAACGTCGAACCTGATTGGTGGTTGCTTGCATGCTAGTGCATGTTTTAGGAGCTTCAATTGCGAGCACACACGTGGATCTGCAAAAAACACTAGCGGCCAGAGAGTAATGAAGCGCCATGATTCTGTTCTGCCCCAGCCAATTATTGGAGTGCCTTTGAATCTACTCCGTAGCTACCAGTAGATGGGAATCAACACGCCAGTTGATTGAGGAACATGACAGATGACACTGACGCATGAGCTTTCACAATTGAATGTGGTCGAGACACACATTAGCTGCTCCCCTTATTTTCATGCCCCGATCTGTAGAAGACACAATTGTTATTCTCCCGCGTGTTCTGAAAAAAAAAACAATCATCCAGAAGCGAAAAGCCAATCAATTCGTGGAATACAACTTTCCGATACAATATTTGACAACTTGTGTCCTACTCCCTCCGTTCCAAAATAGATGACCCAACTTTACACTTACACTAACTTTAGTGTAAAGTTGGGTCATCTATTTTGGAACGGAGGGAGTATGTGGCAGCGACAATAACCTTACCTCGACCTATCCTCCGATTTGGACTCCGGAGAGGAGCTCGAGTCAGAGGCCGCTGCGCATGCTTGGACCACCGCAGCTACCCCCGCCACGATTTGGACCTGGCGACATGGGTGAGCTGGGTGTAGTACATGGGGCGGCGGTGGACCATGGCTCTGACGGCGGTGACGGTGTGGATATGCTATTTGAGGCCGCGACGACGAATCTAGACCGGTTTTTTCCAGTGGCTCCGACGACTAGGGTTAGGGTTCATCGCGGCGGCGGCTTCCATTTATAGTCGGCCGGCCGTGCGGGAATTGGGTGGCACGATGTATGAGGCCATTACTGCCGCTCGTGCTCTTGCTGCTTCAAGTTTTGTCCACACCACAACTGCCTCATCTTTTCTGTAAACACAAACTGCTTCAACTTATTTGTTAAAATTAAAATTAAACTTCAACTTCTCTGTTAAAATGAAAACTGCTTCAACAACGTTATAAGTGGAAATTGCTTACACTTCCCTGCAAAGTACTAGTGTCAACCTTTTTTTTTGAGGAATAACTTTTGATCCATTCATCAATTGTCAAGGCGGTATAAAGAACACTAGAGGTACAACCTCTGCCATGATTTATTTGTCCTTATTGATTAATTTTGATCATAAATTTAACTAACAAAATGTTCATGCATGTCACCAAAAATTATATCAAGGGAAACTATGTTTAAGTACGAATCTAACAGTATAATTTTTGTTGACATGCATTAACATTTTGTTAGTTAAACAGTGGCCATCTTCATCATCCCGACGCTCTCCATTACGAGGAGGGAGTAGTTCACCCTCGGGGCTGAGGCTATGTACCAATAGCAATGTGTTTGATCTCTCTCTCTCTCTCTCTCTCTCTCTCTCTCTCGTGTTCTTGATATGACACGATCCTGATGTATCGCGAGCTTTGCTATTATAGTTGGATCATATGATGTTTCTCCCCCTCTACATTCTTGTAATGGATTGAGTTTTTCCTTTGAAGTTACCTTATCGGATTGAGTCTTTAAGGATTTGAGAACACTTTATGTATGTCTTGCATGTGCTTATCTGTGGTGACAATGTGATATTCACGTGATCCACTTGATGTATGTTTTGGTGATCAACTTGCGGCTTCTGTCACCTTGTGAACTTATGCATAGGGTTGGCACACGTTTTCGTCTTGACTCTCTGGTAGAAACTTTGGGGCACTCTTTGAAGTTCTTTGTGTTGGTTTCAATAGATGAATTTGATATTGTGTGATGCATATATAATTAAATCCGCGAATACTTGTAGTGACATTGGAGTTCTGGAAATATGCCCTAGAGGTAATAATAAAAAGGTTATTATTATATTTCCTTGTTCGTGATAATTGTCTATTGTTCATACTATAATTGTATTAACTGGAAACCATAATACATGTGTGAATAGACCACAACATGTCCCTAATGAGCCTCTAGTTGACTAGCTCGTTGATCAATAGATGGTTATGATTTCCTGGCCATGGACATTGGATGTCATTGATAACGGGATCACATCATTAGGAGAATGATGTGATGGACAAGACCCAATCCTAAGCATAGCACAAGATCGTGTAGTTCGTTTGCTAAGAGCTTTTCTAATGTCAAGTATCATTTCCTTAAACCATGAGATTGTGCAACTCCCGGATACCGTAGGAATGCTTTGGGTGTACCAAACGTCACAACGTAATTGGGTGGCTATAAAGGTGCACTACAGGTAGCTCCGAAAGTATCTATTGAGTTGGCACGAATCGAGATTGGGATTTTTCACTCCGTATGACGGAGAGGTATCTCTGGACCCACTCGGTAATGCATCATCATAATGAGCTCAGTGTGACAAAGGAGTTAGTCATGGGATCATGCGTTATGGAACGAGTAAAGAGACTTGCCGGTAACAAGATTGAACGAGGTAAAGGGATACCGACGATCAAATCTCGGGCAAGTAACATACCAATAGATAAAGGGAATTGTATACGGGATTGATTGAATCCCCGAAATCGTGGTTCATCCGATGCGATCATTGTGGAACATGTGGGAGCCAATATGGGTATCCAGATCCCGCTATTGGTTATTGACCGGAGAGGTATCTCGGTCAGTACTGCATGGTTCCCGAACCCGTAGGGTCTACACACTTAAGGTTCGGTGACGCTAGAGTTGTTATAGGAAATAGTATATGGTTACCGAAGGTTGTTCGGAGTCCCGGATGAGATCCCGGATGTGACGAGGAACTCCGGAATGGTCCGGAGGTGAAGATCGATATATTGGACGAAGGGTATTGGAGTCCAGAATTGTTCCGGGGGTACCGGGTGACGACCAGTGTGATTGAAAGGAGTTTCGGAGGCCCCAACAACTGTTGGGGGGGGGCCTTATGGGCCAAGGGGAGGGGGCACACCAGCCCACTAAGGGGTTGTGCGCCCCTTCCACCCCATCAAACGTAACCTAGAGAGGTGGGGGCGCCACCCCTAGGGCAGCCGCCCCTCCCGGCTTGGGGGGCAAGTTTCCTAGGAGTGGGGGCTGATATCTACTACACAACCTTCTTCTTGTAGACGTTGTTGGGCCTGGAAGTGCACAGGTTTGTAAGACAGTAGCAAATTTCCCTCAAGTGGATGACCTAAGGTTTATCAATCCGTAGGAGGCGTAGGATGAAGATGATATCTCTCAAACAACCCTGCAACCAAATAACAAAGAGTCTCTTGTGTCCTCAACACACCCAATACAATGGTAAATTGTATAGGTGCACTAGTTCGGCGAAGAGATGGTGATACAAGTGCAACATGGATGGTAGATAAAGGTTTTTGTAATCTGAAAATATAAAAACAGCAAGGTAACAAGTGATAAAAGTGTGCGTAAACGGTATTGCAATGGTAGGAAACAAGGCCTAGGGTTCATACTTTCACTAGCACAAGTTCTCTCAACAATAATAACATAAATAGATCATATAACAATCCCCCAACATGCAACAAAGAGTCACTCCAAAGCCACTAATAGCGGAGAACAAACGAAGATATTATGGTAGGGTACGAAACCACCTCAAAGTTATCCTTTCTGTTCTATCTATTCAAGAGTCCGTAGTAAAATAACATGAAGCTATTCTTTCCGTTCAATCTATCATAGAGTTCATACTAGAATAACACCTTAAGACACAAATCAATCAAAAACCTAATGTCACCTAGATACTCCATTGTCACCTCAAGTATCCATGGGCATGATTATACGATATGCATCACACAATCTCAGATTCATCTATTCAACCAACACAAAGTACTTTAAAGAGTGCCCCAAAGTTTCTACCGGAGAGTCAAACGAAAACGTGTGCCAACCCCTATGCATAGGTTCATGGGCGGAACCCGCAAGTTGATCACCAAAACATACATCAAGTGGATCACATGAATATCCCATTGTCACCACAGATAAGCACGACAAGACATACATCAAGTGTTCTCAAATCCTTAAAGACTCAATCCGACAAGATAACTTCAAGAGGAAAACTCAATTCATCACAAGAGAGTAGAGGGGGAGAAACATCATAAGATCCAACTATAATAGCAAAGCTCGCGATACATCAAGATCGTGCCATAGAGAGAACACGAGAGAGAGAGAGAGAGAGAGAGAGAGAGAGAGAGAGAGAGAGAGAGAGAGAGAGAGAGAGAGAGATCAAACACATAGCTACTGGTACATACCCTCAGCCCCGACGGTAAACTACTCCCTCCTCGTCATGGAGAGCGCCGGGATGATGAAGATGGCCACCGGTGAAGGATCCCACCCTCCGCCAGGGTGCCGGAACGGGCTCCCGAGAGGTTTTTGGTGGCTACAGAGGCTTGCGGCGGCGAAACTCCCGATCTATCTTCTCCTACAATGGTTTTAGGGTATAAGGGAATATATAGGCGAAAGAAGTCGGTCGGGGGAGCCTCGAGGGGCCCACGAGACAGGGGGGCGCGCCCAGGGGGTGGGCGCGCCCCCCACCCTCGTGGCCACCTCGAAGCTTCCTTGCCTTCAACTCCAAGTCTCGTGGATAGTGTTCGTTCCAAAAATAACTTTTCCGAAGGTTTCATTCAGTTTGGACTTCCTTTGATATTCCATTTCTTCGAAACACTGAAATAGGCCATAAAACAACAATATGGGCTGGGCCTCCGGTTAGTAGGTTAGTCCCAAAAATGATATAAAAGTGTAAAGTAAAGCCCATAAACATCCAAAATAGGTAATATAATAGCATGGAACAATCAAAAATTATAGATACGTTGGAGACGTATCAAGCATCCCTAAGCTTAATTCCTGCGCGTCCTCGAGTAGGTAAATGATAAAAACAATTTTTTTGATGAGGAATGCTACCTAGCATAATTCTCAATGTAATTTTCTTTATTGTGGCATGAATGTTCAGCTCCAAATGATTCAATATAAAAACTTATAAAACATAAAAACAATAATACTTCGAAGCATACTAACGAATAATCATGTCCTATCAAAATAGCATGGCCAAAGAAAGCTTATCCCTACAAAATCATATAGTTAGGACATGCTTCATTTTCATTACACAAAATACTCCCATCATGTACAACCCCGATGACGAGCCGAGCAATTGGTTCATACTTTTTAACGCACTTCAGCTTTTTTCAACTCTTATGCAATACATGAGCGCAAGCCATGGACATAGCACTATGGTGGTATATGGTGGTTGTGAGGACAAAAAGGGAGAAGATAGTCTCACATCAACTAGGCGTATCAACGGGCTATGGAGATGCCCATTAATAGATATCAATGTGAGTGAGTAGGGATTGCCGTACAACGGATGCACTAGAGCTATAAATGTATGAAAGCTCAACAAAAGAAACTAAGTGGGTGTGCATCCAACTTGCTTGCTCACGAAGACCTAGGGCATTTTGAGGAAGCCCATCATTGGAATATACAAGCCAAGTTCTATAATGAAAAATTCCCACTAGTATATGAAAGTGACAACATAGGAGACTTCTCTATCATGAAGATCATGGTGCTATTTTCGAGCACAAGTGTGGAAAAGAGATAGTAACATTGTCCCTTCTCTCTTTTTCTCTCATTTTTTTTTTCTTTTTTTTCTTTTCTTCTTATTTTTTCTTTTTTTTCTTTGGCCCCACCTTTTTTTTCTTTTTGGCCTTTCTCCTTTTTTTTCCTCCTTTTTTTCTCTTTTCTTGTAAATTCCGAAGTCTCATCCCGACTTGTGGGGGAAACATAGTCTTCATCATCCTTTTCTCACTGGGACAATGCTCTAATAATGAAGATCATCACACTTTTATTGATTTACAACTCAAGAATTACAACTCAAAGCTAGAACAAGATATGACTCTATATGAATGCCTCCGGCGGTGTACCAGGATATGCAATGAATCAAGAGCGACATGTATGAAAATTATGAAGGTGGCCTTGCCACAAATACGATGTCAACTACATGACCATGCAAAGAGCAATATGACAATGATGATGCGTGTCATAATAACGGAATGGTGGAAAGTTGCATGGCAATATATCTCAGAATGGCTATGGAAATGCCATAATAGGTAGGTATGGTGGCTGTTTTGAGGAAGGTAAATAATGGGTGCATGATACCGGCAAAAGTCGCGCGGTATAATAGAGGCTAACTAAGTGGAAGGATGAGTGTGCGTATATCCATGGACTCACATTAGTCATAAAGAACTCATATACTTATTGCAAAAGTCTACTTAGCCCTCGAAGCAAAGTACTACTATGCATGCCCCTAGAGGGATAGATTGGTAGGAAAAGACCATCGCTCGTCCCCGACTGCCACTCATAAGGAAGACAATCAAAAGAGCACCTCATGCAACAAATTTGTCACACAACTTTTACCATACGTGCATGCTACGGGACTTGTCAACTTCAACACAAGTATTTCTCAATTTCATAATTACCCACTAGCATGACTCTAACATTACTACCTTTATATCTCAAAACAATTATCAAGCACCAAATTGATCCTAGTGTTTAATGCACTTTCTATGATAGTTTTTATTATACCCAACTTGGATGCTCATCATTCTAGGACCATATTCATAACCATAGTGATGAGGATACAAACTTGGGGTAGGGTCATAGGCCCGACCTATAGGCCCTACCCAAGGTCACTACCCTGGAAGATAAAAGGACCAAGAGACAACAGGAGAGCTCCGGTTGTACACGTTGAGTGCAATCCACTCGACGGCCACATCACCCGGAAGTCCTCCTCCCTACCGTCACTCGACCATGTGGAGAGTCACTCGACCTACTAAAGACCGGGAGTCACTCAGCACTGTAACGGTCAGGCGTTCACTCCGTAGCCTTTAGTATCATTAATAGCACTTAAGGCAGACGTTACCAGTAACGTCCCTTACTTTATGTACATTAAGTCCCTTGTAATGGAGGCCTGGGAGGGACCGGGCGCACTCTATATAAGCCACCCTCCTCCTCTGGCCCAAGGGTTCGCACCCCCTGTAATATCACACACATAATCCAATCAACCGCCTCCGGGCACCGAGATGTAGGGCTGTTACTTCCACTGTGAAGGGCCTGAACTCGTAAATCTCATGTGTACACCTTCACCATAGCTGAGATCTTGCCTCTCCATACCTACCCCCTTTCTACTGTCAGTCTTAGGACCACGACAGTTGGCGCCCACCTTGGGGCAAGGTGTCTTGGCGATTTGTTGGTGAAGCTGCAAGTTTACCGATCATCATCATCATGGTTTCCGGCGGCGGACTTGCTGAGGGCCGTGAGATCCGTCTCGGCGCGCTCGTTTTCGTCGCCGACGACTCCACGTGGCTTCAAGAAGCTCCCCTGGATGTCGAGACGCTCCCCGTCCGAGGGGCGACACACTTCTGCGCATGCGTCCGCGACATCCTTCTCCGGAAGCCGTCGACTCAGTATCAGTCGGCTCCGACTGTGTTTTCCCTTCCCACTGTCCGCCGTCGCAAGCGATCTGGTCATTCGCGACTCCAGCGGTGGGTGAAGCACGTGGTGGCTCGGCGTTCGACCACCCATCAAGTTGCGGCAATCGAGCCCGACGAAACCCTCCACGACCTGTTCGATCTGTCGACTGGATCCACGGAGACCGCATCCGAATGCAATAGCAGCGACCCTGCGGTAGAAGTTTTGATGGTCGACGGACCTCACAGTCCGGCTGGTTTTCGCTGTGAGGACAGCGAAGACAGAGACGGCGATCCGTCGCATGTCCATGAGGAATACCAACCCGAACCCCTCTCTTCGCAGCAGAGAGAAGAACTTCGTCGCCGCAACATGGATGCACTCCATACGCCCATCGTTGGAGAAACCCCGAGGCTCGGGCCTTGGAGGTGGTGCACCTAGCCAATCTGGCTGAGCGCACTCGACTGAATAACCTTTAGTGTGCTCTCGACGAGCGCGCTCAGGAGCGGATTCATGAGTCCAGTCGACGACAACTTTTTCCACCTCCACCTAAGGTATACCGTACTCCGATTCAAAACCTCGCAGCTGCGGCCCGAATAGCAGAGTCGATTCAGCCTTCCCAGTCGGAGGCTGGCAGAGGGCTGATGCAGATCTGGGCCTTGCTCCGGGCAGCAGGAGAGCAGAACATTGCAGTGTCTCAGTCACGAAATAGGATTCACAACAGATCCGTAGTAGCGGATACAGTCCAGTTAGCCCATAGCCCAAGATCGTCCCTGCAGTGAGAAGGCCGTGGACAGTATGATCGCTAGTTCGACCGCGACAATCATCGTCGAGTGCCTATGCCTCCTCCGAGGAGTGTGTCATACGTGCCTCGGCAGAATGATGACAGACGCCATCACAGCGGCGAGCGCATAGCTCCAGTCGACCCAAGAGAGCCAGGCTTCGTTGCGAGATCCATTCTCGTCCAAGGCTTAGTTGACCGGAACAGAGCACATAGAGAAGACCTTGGCAGGGATCGTCCGTGTGGCAGCACACTGCATGTTTCAGGTCCAGAGTGTTTCAGCAGAGCCATCAGGGCGGCAATAATTCCTCCAAACTTCAGGTTGGCAACCGGAGTCAGTAAGTTCACTGGAGAATCCAAGCCCAAAACCTGGCTCGAGAATTACCGAGTGGCGGTGCAAATTGGAGGCGGAAACAATGAGATAGCGATGAAGCATCTCCCTCTTATGTTGGAAGGGTCGGCCCGAGCGTGGTTGACTCAGTTGACTCCAGGCAGTATACACAGTTGGGAGGAGCTAGCTCGAGTGTTCATAAGAACTTTTGAGGGCACGTGCAAGTGACCAGCAGGGTTACCCGAGTTGCAGCATTGTGTGCAGAAGCCGAGTGAGACTTTGAGGGAGTTCATTCAGAGATGGACCACTATGCATCACACCGTTGAGAATGTATCAGAGCACCAAGCAGTATGTGCTTTCAAGGAAGGCGTCAAATATAGAGAGTTGGTCTTGAAGTTCGGTCGGACTGGGGATATGACTTTGACTCGGATGATGGAGATAGCAACTCGGTATGCTAATAGAGAAGAAGAGGATCGACTCTGTAGCGGGAAGAGTAAACCAATCGGCCAAGAGGCCGGTGGGGGGTAACTCCAGTCGGAAACAGAAGCGTAAGGCCGAACCAGCGGCACCTGGAGAGATTGCGGCAGTGAATCAAGGAAAGTTTAAAGGAAAACCTAAGGGGCCCTTGCCCCCTAAGAAGGTAAAGGATCAAGTAGGAAATGATGTGCTGGATTTGCCATGTCACATCCACACGAAGAAGGACGAAGAAGGTAATCTGATTTACCCAAAGCATACCACTCGGCAATGTCGACTCCTGATCCAGCAATTCCGAGAGAAACAACCCAATGAGAAGGAGAAAGAGTCGGACAAAGATGAGGATGAAGAGGAAGACGATGGTTATCCCAAAGTCAATTCAACTCTGATGATTTTTGCTGATGTTGAGAGCAAGAGTCGATTGAAGGTCATCAACAGAGAAGTGAATATGGCTGCTCCGGCGGCGACGACCACATACTTGAGATGGTCTCAGACAGCCATCACATTCGACCAGTCTGATCATCCTGCTCGTATAGCCACCCCTGGGAGGCAAGCACTAGTGGTCGACCCCGTGGTCGGGGGCACTCGACTGACCAAAGTACTGATGGACGGTGGCAGTGGTTTGAACATTCTTTATGCTAAAACCTTGTAGGGGATGGGCATTCCGATGTCCAAACTTAGCGAGAGCAACATGAGTTTTCATGGTGTTATCCTTGGAAAGAAAGCCGAATCACTCGGCCAGATCGCCCTCGACGTGGTTTTCGGTGATTCCAAGCATTACCGTAAGGAGAAGTTGACATTTGAAGTCGTGGATTTCCAGAGTGCCTATCATGCCATCCTGGGTAGGCCAGCCTACGCACATTTTATGGCTCGACCATGTTATGTGTATCTCAAGCTGAAGATGCCTGGCCCCAAAGGTGTGATCACAGTTACTGGCAATCGGCAGAAGGCAGAGGAATGTTTCCAGAAAGGTTCCAAAATTGCCGATGCATAGATGGTAGCGGTTGAATTGCAAGAGTATCAGAAGAGCACAGATCCGAGTGATTTGCTCCGAGCCAAGAAGCCTGCTATAGACTCTGCATTTCAGTCGATTGGTGAAACAAAGCCGATTCATATTCACCCGACCGATCCCAATGCTGCACCGACTCATATATCAACAACACTCGACAACAAATAGGAACAAGCGCTCATCCAGTTCCTCCGTGAGAACTGGGACATCTTCGCATGGAAACCCTCTGACATGCCAGGTGTACCCAGGGGACTGGATGAGCATCGTTTGTGTGTCAACCCCAAGGTAAAACCCGTCAAAGAGCACCTTCGGTGGTCCGCCGTGCAGAAGAGAAAAGCAATTGGCGAAGAAGTGGCTCGACTGTTGGCAGCAGAGTTCATCCGTGAAATCTACCACTCCGAGTGGCTAGCCAATGTAGTCATGGTCCCCAAGAAGGACGATTCACTTCGTATGTGCATTTATTTCAAGCATATCAACCGGGCCTGCCCGAAAGATCACTTCCCTCTCTCTCGCATCGATCAGATTGTTGACTCGACTGCAGGGTGTGAGCGCTTGTCTTTCTTAGACGCATATTTCGGGTATCATCAGATCCGACTGTATGGTCCCGATGAAATAAAAACAGCCTTCATCACCCCATTCGGGTGCTTTTGTTATGTCACCATGCCATTTGGTCTTAAAAATGCTGGAGCCACATTCATGAGAATGATTCAGAAGTGCCTGCTCACTCAAATCAGTCGGAATGTGGAAGCATACATGGATGACATTGTGGTCAAGTCTCGCAAAGGGTCCGACCTATTGACTGACCTCGTAGAAACCTTTGCCAACCTAAGAAGGTACGATATCAAGCTTAATCCGTCAAAGTGCACATTCGAAGTTCCAGGAGGAAAGTTACTCGGTTTTCTTGTTTCCGAACGAGGGATCGATGCCAATCCAGAAAAAGTTGATACCATTCTTCGGATGAAATGCCCTGTGCGAGTGCATGACGTTCAGAAGCTGACTGGTTGTTTGGCCGCCCTGAGTTGATTCATTTCTCGTCTCGGTGAAAAGGCCTTGCCTCTTTACCGACTGATGAAGAAATCTGATAAGTTCGAGTGGACTGAGGAAGCTGACGCATCGTTTGCAGAGCTCAAAACCCTGCTTTCCACCCAGCCGGTGCTTGCTGCGCCAATCAGCAAAGAGCCTTTACTGCTCTACATTGCAGCCACTGGACAAGTACAATACTCACGGTCGAGCGAGAAGAGGAAGGAAAAGCTTACAAGGTTCAACGCCCAGTTTATTATCTCTCTGAAGTTTTGACTCCATCCAAGCAACGATATCCACATTATCAGAAGCTTGTCTATGGAATATACATGACCATGAAGAAGGTTGTGCATTATTTCTCTGATCACTCCATTACAGTCGTCAGCGATGCACCACTATCTGAAATTCTGAATAACAGGGATGCAACTGGTCGAGTGGCAAAATGGGCGATTGAACTCCTTCCATTGGATATCAAGTTTGAGGCAAAGAAGGCTATCAAGTCACAAGCAATTGCAGATTTCCTTGCTGAGTGGATTGAGCAGCAATTGCCGACTCAAGTTCACTCGGAGCATTGGACTATGTTCTTTGATGGCTCCAAGATGCTGAATGGTTTAGGCGCTGGGGTAGTATTGGTATCCCCCCGTGGAGACAAGCTTAGTTATGTTCTCCAAATTCATTTTGATTCCTCCAATAATGAAGCCAAATATGAAGCACTGTTATATGGGTTGCGTATGGCCATTTCACTCGGCGTCCGTCGCCTTATGGTCTACGCTGACTCGAATTTGGTGGTTAATCAAGTGATGAAGGAATGGGATGTTAGGAGCCCAACCATGACTGGTTATTGCAATGCAGTAAGAAAGCTGGAAAAGAAGTTTGAAGGTTTGGAGCTTCACCATATACCCCGACTGAAAAATCAAGCTACAGATGAGTTGGCAAAGATAGGATCAAAGAGAGAGGCCATTCCCCGAAATTTGTTTTTGGAACATATTCATTCACCTTCAGTTCAGGAAGATCCTTTCACCGAAGAATCACCACAGCCCAAGAGTTCCACAGATCCGACTAAAGTCGAAATCCCAGCCGTGGTCGACTTAGTCATGGAGGTTTTGGTCATCACTCCCGACTGGACAGTGCCATACATTGCATACATTCTTAGGAAAGAACTCCCGGAGGATGAAGAAGAGGCTCGACAGATTGTCTGACGGTCTAAACCCTTTACTGTGATAAAAGGTCAGTTGTTCAGAGAAAGTATAACTGGGGTCTGCCAGAAGTGCATCATGCTAGAAGAAGGCCGAATGATCCTGAATGATATTCACTCGGGGACCTGTGGTCACCATGCGTCCTCTCGGACCATCGTGGCCAAAGCATACCGAGCCAGATTTTACTAGCCACATGCCAACGAGATGGCATATCGAGCCTTTACTGTGAAGGCTGTCAGTTTTACTCCAACATGTCCCATAAACCTGCATCAGCTCTGAAGACCATTCCACTCGTCTGGCCTTTTGCTGTTTGGGGATTGGACATGGTTGGACCCCTGAGGACTGGCAGGAGCGGATTTACCCATGTGCTAGTAGCGGTCGACAAGTTTACCAAGTGGATCGAAGCTAAGCCCATTAAAAACCTTGAAGCAAGTACTGCCGTGAGTTCATCAGAGAATTGATATTTAGATATGGTGTGCCACACAACATCATCACAGACAATGGATCAAACTTCGACTCCGATGAATTCAGAGCATTTTGTGCCTCCCAAGGTACGAGGGTCGATTATGCCTCGGTCGCCCATCCTCAGTCGAATGGGGAAGCTGAGCGAGCAAATGGATTGATTCTCAAGGGACTGAAGCCCCGGTTGATGCGTGACCTCAAGCATGCATCACGAGCTTGGGTCGATGAGCTCCCATCAGTACTTTGGGGTCTAAGGACAACTCCCAGTCGGTCGACCGAACGGACTCCATTCTTCCTAGTTTACGAAGCCGAAGCCGTACTTCCGGGTGATTTGCTCCACAACGCTCCCTGAGTCGAACTCTTCTTAGAAGAGGAAGCAGAGCAAGCTCCACAAGATGCAGTCGACCTTCTAGAGGAAGAAAGAGAGATGGCCTTGATCCGGTCGACCATTTATCAACAAGACCTGCGTCGATTCCATGCCAGGAACATAAGAGGTTGAGCATTTCAAGAAGGAGACTTGGTCCTCCGAGTGGATCAACAGAAGCCACACATGCTCGCCCCTGCTTGGGAGGGACCTTTCGTCATCACCAAGGTGCTCCACAATGGAGCATACCGTCTCTTCAATGTTGAGCACAACAAAGATGAACCACGCGCTTGGAATGCGGATCTGCTCCGCCCGTTTTACTCTTAAGCATTTACACTGATGAGATGTAATAAGAAATACCTCTTAGTTTGGCTATCAAAAGATATAATTTCACTTTCTTCCGAATGATTGTTGTTTGTTTCTTTTGTACATATCGCCTTAGCTGCAAATCTGTTTCGCCTAAGTGACAAAAATCCTACCGAGTGGTGAGTCTGCCTCTCACTCAGGGGCTTAGCTGCAGTCCAGTACTTGCCTAAGTGACAAAAATCCTACCAAGTGATGAGTTTGCCTCTCACTCGGGGGCTTAGCTGCAGTCCAGTACTCGCCTAAGTGACAAAAATCCTACCGAGTGGTGAACCTGCCTCTCACTCGGGGGCTTAGCTACAGTCCAGTACTCATCTAAGTGACAAAAATCCTACCGAGTGGTGAGTTTGCCTCTCACTCGGGGGCTTAGCTGCAGTCCAGTACTCGCCTAAGTGACAAAAATCCTACCGAGTGGTGAGCCTGCCTCTCACTCGGGGGCTTAGCTGCAGTCCAATACTCGCCTAAGTGACAAAAATCCTACCGAGTGGTGAGCCTGCCTCTCACTCGGGGGCTTAGCTACAATCCAGTACTCGCTGAAGTGACAAAAATCCTACCGAGTGGTGAGTCTGCCTCTCACTCGGGGGCTTAGCTGCAGTCCAGTACTCGCCCAAGTGATAAAAAAAGGTCCTACTAATTGGTATGGGTCGGTCGCAACCCGCCCCCCGGAGTCGCACCATCAAGAAGAAGGACGAGATTGTGGTGAGCAGTACTCACCTAAGTTTGAAAAATCCTACTGAGTGGTGAGCAGCCCTCCCACTCGGGGGCTTAGCTGCAGCCCAGTGCTCGCCTAAGTTTGAAAAATCCTACCGAGTGGTGAGCAGCCCTCCCACTCGGGGGCTTAGCTGCAACCTAGTGCTCGCCTAAGTTTGAAAAATCCTACGGAGTGGTGAGCAGCCCTCCCACTCGGGGGCTTAGCTGCAGCCCAGTGCTCGCCTAAGTTTGAAAAATACTACCGAGTGGTGAGTAGCCCTCCCACTCGGGGGCTTAGCTGCAGCCCAGTGCTCGCCTAAGTTTGAAAAATCCTGCCGAGTGGTGCGCAGCCCTCCCACTCAGGGGCTTAGCTGCAGCCCAGTGCTCGCCTAAGTTTGAAAAAATCCTACCGAGTGGTGAGCAGCCCTCCCACTCGGGGGCTTAGCTGCAGCCCAGTGCTCGCCTAAGTTTGAAAAATCCTACCGAGTGGTGCACAACCCTCCCACTCGGGGGCTTAGCTGCATCCCAGTGCTCGCCTAAGTTTGCAAAATCCTACCGAGTGGTGAGCAGCCCTCCCACTCGGGGGCTTAGCTGCAACCCAGTGCTCGCCTAAGTTTGAGAAATCCTACCGAGTGGTGAGCAGCCCTCCTACTCGGGGGCTTAGCTGTAGCCCAGCGCTCGCCTAAGTTTGAAAAATCCTACCGAGTGGTGAGCAACCCTCCCACTCGGGGGCTTAGCTGCAGCCTAGTGCTTGCCTAAGTTTGGAAATACTACCGAGTGGTGAGCAACCCTCTCACTCGGAGGCTTAGCTGTAGTCCAGCACTCGCCTAAGTTTGAAAGTCCTACCGAGTGGTGAGCGGGGCTGCAGGTCTACCACACGCCCCCCGGGAGGGCTGCACCTTCAAGAAGAAGGACGAGATTGTATGCACTCAACGATTGGGACCTTGCTGATGACAGGAACGTCAAGACTATTGTTGAGTACCTCGCTGATGAGCTGATCAATGCTGCCAAAGGCTCATCCAATGGGTCGACTGCTAATCCTGCTTCAGCAACTGCATCAAACGATGAGAAACAGATCCAAGTGAAGAATAGATTTCACTCAAAGATAAACCCAACATATTCAAAGATAAATCTAGAGGTTCCTAACCGCAGATTTAAAGTACTCGGGCACCAGGCCCAAAGAAGTTTTAATGGTTAAAAAATCACTCGGCATACCGAGGCAAATAAAGGTGAAGCATAATGTTTTTCCGATCACTCGGCGGGAGAAGGACTGGCCGGATCACAGAAGCTGTCGAGGTCGATGCTGTCGGCAATGCGATTGGCTGCCTCGAGGAAGGTGTCCATGAAGTCCTGGAAAGAGTGCTTCTTAGTGTTTGCTACTTTGTGAGCTGCCAGCTTGTCTTCCTTGGCCTCCTTGCAATGCACTCGGACCAACGACAAGGCGACATCAGCACCACAGCGAGCGGCAGATTTCTTCCACTCTTGCACTCGGCCTGGAATCTGATTAAGTCGAGTCATTAGGGACTCGAGGTCTTGAGACAGCTCCGCCTGAGGCCAAAGTTCAGCATCCACTTGGGTCATCGCTGCCTTCAGTCGAGCCAGATAAGCAACGGCACCATCCAAGCGCGACTCCAATAGCAGCAAGTTCATTCCAACTTCATCTTTCATGGGACAGTTGATGGGGTTGAGACCTGTCTCGACCCGTCCAGTTTCAGCTTCAAAGTCTTGGCAAAGTTCTGTTCCATCACAAAAAACAATGAGTTGACAGTATTGCAAATTCCAGTCGACGACAGCTATCTAATCGAACAGCCATACCTTCAAGCTTCAAGACAAGCTTCACCGCAAGTTGTTCCAAATAGGACTCTAGCTTGCCCATTTTTTCCCTAAGGTCGTCGACTTCAGTGGTCAGGTTGTCCTTGTCCTTCCTCAGTTGCTCGACCTCTCGATTGGCGTCCGAGACGGCAGTCTTCAACTTCGAGTTCTCATCCGCCAACTTGCCGACTGAAGCCAGCTTCTGGTCCGTAAGCGTTGTCTTCTCACGTGCTTCTTTCTAAGCAGCAACAAGGTCCTGGTCCTTCTTCTCCAAAGCCTCCTTCATTCTCTCTAAAGAAAGAACACTCTTAAGACGAGCCTGAAGTTGGTGGTTTTCACTACGCACATCTGCTTGTGTGAAGTCACTCGTTTCAAAGAGACTGACTAAAAAGCAGTGGAAAGCGCGAACTACTAAGCAGACAAGACAGTCGAATGATTACCTCCCATGATGGCCGTCTCTTGTTGTGTAGTCTTGAGATTCTTCTTCTTCATGAGTTCAAGGTCAAGTTCAACGCTGATATGCTTCTTCTTCAACTCGGAAAGACGAGCTCCAAGATCACAAGACCTCTGCAATCAGCAAGAATGATATATCAGTCGACAGAGAAAAGTTACTCTAAGACTACTGCTGAATAAAATATTCATCAAGTAGTCTCGGGGACTATACCCAGTGGGTGCACTTAGTGTGCCCCAACTGGCTTAGATCAATACTCAGCAGGGTCCGCCCAGCGTGAGTTCAAAAAAAAGAAAGAGATACATTCTAAGACCTCAGTCGACTGCCGCAGTCGACTGTGGTCTCGGGGACTACACCCAGTGGGTGCACTCGACGTGCCCCCACTGGTTCAGAAAGTCTGCTGGGATTAAACACAAGTCGAGTGACATGGAAGATTTTCCAAGCTCTAAGCAAAGAAACACCCCAGTGGGTGATCACATATAAGGCAACATTCGAAAATTTAGTCGGAGTCTTGCTGACCTGAACATTAGCCTGAAGGGCAGTACTGGCGTTGTAAGCCACCTGGCTAGCCTCGTGCACCACCTTCACCTGCTCCATGACAAGGCTCACCTGGCGAAGAGCTTACCTAGCGGCACTCGGTGAATCATCCGGAGTCTGATACACAGCAAAAAGTGATGGCTGCAGAGCAGCCGAAGTAGTCGCTGGGTCAGAGACGTGGAGTTGTACTGGAGCAGCAGGAGTTGGTGCAGTCGAGTCCGCCGGACGATCAGTCGTCAATGGGATGGCAAACGTGACGCTGGTCCCGACAGGCTCTCCAGAACGATCGACCATCGCCTCGAGCGCCGGCGTCGACTGAGGAACCTGGACTTCAAGCCTCTTCCTGCCAGAGCTCCCTCTCCTCCTCTTCCTCTCCTGTAGAGGTGCCTCTTCCTCATCATCAGGGAGCACCACAACTTCTTGCGGAACTACAGAAAGAGAGAAACGTCAGAAATTCTGCCGATTGACGGTCTACTCAACTTAACGAAGCTTGGTCGATCGGACTTACCGACTCGTGAGGTGGCCTCTTCGTCTCCTGGCGCCTTGTCAATGTCCATGTCCGTGGCAGCAGAGGTGGGACTAGAAAGACACATGAATGGGTCGGTCAGAACAAGTAAATCTTAAGTCGACCTATGAAAACGCAAGCGAGGTACTCACCCCGAAGCAACACAGACGTCCATCTTAATCCGTGGCAGTGTCTTTCGAGCCTTGGGAGGAGCAACTTTAGGCTGCTTGGCCACCTTCTCCGTTGGCTCCGGGGTTAACGTCCGAGTGCGCTTCTCGGTATGGGCACTCGGGACCACGCTTTTCCCACGCCCGCCAGTCGGATCGTGCTGCTGTTTGGATCGGCGTTCGGAGCGCGGCGGCGAGTCGACTTCTTCCTCCTCGTCCGACTCCTCGCTCTCCTCCTCCTCCTCTTCTCCCGGAGACTCCCACTCACCACTCTCCTCTGTGCTGTCTCCTCCCTCCTGGTCTTGCGCCAAAGCTTGTTCACCATTGGGCATCGAATGCATCTCAATGAATACATGCAGAACAAATCGGTTGAGTCAGAGTCAGTCAACATCAAGTACAGTCGGAGCATGAGCGGGAAGCAGCCGGAACAAAAAGTATACCTTGTCGGGCGGGTTCCCGTCGCTGAAGGGGATGACTCGCCTGGCTCCTCTGGGGTTGTCCTGGTTTCCTGTGATGCTCCTCAACCACAAAGCTACGGTTTCGGATGACACTTCTTCTGGATGGACCCGAGCGGTGTCGTCCAGTCCGGAATACAACCACATCGGTTGATCGCGGACCTGGAGAGGCTGGATACATCGACTGAGGAACACTTCCAGCAAGTCCAGGCCAGTAACGCCATCATTGATGAGCTGGACCACTCTATCGACCAACATCCTCGTCTCCATGGTCTCAGCAGCGGTTACTTTCAGCGGAGCAGGGGGTCTGAACACGGTCAAACGAGAAGTGGGGAAAGCCAGTCGACGGACCTGGAGCTGCGACGTCCTGACAGTAGAACCAGGTCGACTACCGGCCTCTAACGGAGTCAGGGAGAGTCATGGCGGGAAAGGCACTCCTATTCCTCTTTTGGATACCTAAACCCCCACACATCTGGATGATGTGGGTTTTCGAGTCACTCGACTTCGCCTTTTTTACCGACTGGGAACGAATGGTGAAGATATGCTTGAAAAGACCCCAGTGTTGTCGACACCCTAAGAAGTTCTCGCACATCGACACAAACGCAGCTAAATATGTGATGGTGTTGGGAGAAAAATGGTGGAGATGAGCACCGAAAAAGTTCAAGAACCCCCGGAAGAAAGGACGCGGAGGAAGCGAAAAACCGCGGTCGACGTGGGTGGCGAGTAAAACGCACACACCCGGTCGAGGCTGGGGACTCATCTCCCCCTCCGACAGCCTTGCCGCTCCCTTGGAGATTAGCCCAGACTCCGCCAGCTCGTCCAGATCCGCCTGCCGAATCGAAGACCGGATCCAATCGCCCTGGATCCAGCCCGGCGGCAGCCTCACGCGCGATGACGATCCGCATTGCTGCTTCTTGCCCTTCGCCACCTCCTTCATCTTCTTTGCGCGTTCTAGTGCCGCTGTCTTGTCCTTCACCATGGCGACGGAGCGGCGGCGTCGAAACAGAAGAGCAGAGCGCGACGGAGAAGCGGAGAAAGAAGAAGGAGAAAAAGGTGTGCACAGTGCAGACGCCTCGGTCCCGTCACCTTATAAAGGGTTGCTTCCGAGTGACTGACGCGTGGGACCAGGCGATCCTGTCAAATCCCACAACAGTCGCACGCAGTGTACATGGCGAAAAAGGCAGCGCAGAAATCGAGGCATCACTATTTATCCGCTCGGCCCGCTTCGGCACTCCCCATCCCGCGCGCTTCCCCAAAATTTTGTATCCCGCGAAATCCGGGATACACTGCAGACAATCGCGCCCAAGATCACGCGCTCCAACACAACACTCGACGCATGAGGTCACCAGTTCATTCGACAGCTCACTGAATGGATCAAGGCGACTGAGTCGACACCGAAGTACCGACGCAGGCGTTCAGACTTGCAGAGAACACTCGTGAAGACGCGAAGCTCAGACCAGGTTCAACTTCGACCTACTTTCTACTCACACCTTAATCCATTCGGGGGCTACTGATGAGGATACATACTTGAAGTAGGGTCATAGGCCCGACCTATACGCCCTACCCAAGGTCACTACCCTGGAAGATAAAAGGACCAAGAGACAAGAGGAGAGCTCCGGTTGTACACGCCGAGTGCAATCCACTCGACGGCCACATCACTCGGAAGTCCTCCTCCCTACCGTCACTCGACCATGTGGAGAGTCACTCGACCTACTGAAGACCGGGAGTCACTCAGCACTGTAACGGTCAGGCGTTCACTCTGTAGCCTTTAGTATCATTAATAGCACTTAAGGCAGCCGTTACCAGTAACGTCCCTTACTTTATGTACATTAAGTCCCTTGTAATGGAGGTCTGGGAGGGAACGGGTGCACTCTATATAAGCCACCCTCCTCCTCTGGCACAAGGGTTTGCACCCCCTGTAATATCACACACATAATCCAATCGACCGCCTCCGGGCACCGAGATGTAGGGCTGTTACTTCCACTGTGAAGGGCCTGAACTTGTAAATCTCGTGTGTACACCTTCACCATAGCTGAGATCTTGCCTCTACATACCTACCCCCCTTTCTACTATCAGTCTTAGGACCACGACACATAGCAAATACCATGCTGTTCTAAGAGACTCTCAAAATAATATAAGTGAAGCATGAGAGACTAGCAATTTCTACAAAATTAAGCCACCACCGTGCTCTAAAAGATATAAGTGAAGCACTAGAGCAAAAACTATCTAGCTCAAAAGATATAAGTGAAGCACATAGAGTATTCTCATAAATTCTAATCAAGTGGGCTTCTCCCAAAAGGTGTGTACATCAAGGATGATTGTGGTAAACTAAAAAGCAAATACTAATATCATACAAGACGCTCCAAGAAAAACACATATCATGTGGCGAATAAAAATATAGCTCCAAGTAAAGTTACCAATGAACGAAGACGAAAGAGGGGATGCCATCCGGGGCATCCCCAAGCTTAGGCTATTGGTTGTCCTTGAATATTACCTTGGGGTGCCTTGGGCATCCCCAAGCTTAGGCTCTTGCCACTCCTTATTCCATAGTCCATCGAATCTTTACCCAAAACATGAAAACTTCACAACACAAAACTCAACAGAAAACTCGTAAGCTCTGTTAGTATAAGAAAATAAAACCACCACTTAGGTACTGTAATGAACTCATTCTAAATTCATATTGGTGTAATATCTACTATACTCCAACTTATCTATGGTTCATACTACTCATAGATTCATCAGAATAAGCAAACAACACATAGAAAACAGAATCAGTCAAAAACAGAACAATCTGTAGTAATCTATATCAAACGTATACTTATGGAACTACAAAAAGCCTACCAAATTAGGAAGTCCTAATAAATTTGTGTACCAATCCAGATCAAAAATAATCAGATGAGAAGAACGTTTCTGTGAATTATCAAAACTAATTTACTAGGTGCAAAAGTTTCTGATTCTCAGCAGGATCAACACAACTATCACCGTAAGCTATCTTAAAGGTCTTACTTGACACTTTATTGAAACAAAACCTATAAAACATGATTACTACAGTAGCATAATCATGTGAACACACAAAAACAGTAGGGGTAAATATTGGGTTGTCTCCCAACAAGCGCTTTTCTTGAATGCCTTTCTAGCTAGGCATGATGATGACAATGATGCTCACATAAAAGATAAGAACTGAAACATAACGGGAGCATCATGAAGCATATGACTAGCACATTTAAGTCTAACCCACTTCCTATGCATAGGGATTTTGTGAGCAAACAACTTATGGGAACAATAATCAACAAGCATATGAAGGCAAAATAAGCATAAGTTCAAAACTTGAAGCACATAGAGAGGAAACTTGACATTATTGCAACTCCTACAAGCATATGTTCCTCCCTCATAATAATTTTTAGTAGCATCATGAATGAATTCAACAATATAACGAGCACCTAAAGCATTCTTTTCATGATCTACAAGCATAGAAAATTTACTACTCTCCACATAAGCAAATTTATTCTCATTCGGAATAGTGGGAGTATTATAAGAGACTTGAATACTATAAATTGTTTCCACATTAAAAGAGTAATGTTCAGAAAAAGGGTAATCATAATCATGACAAGTTTTATAAATATAATCATCACTACTTTTTATAGCATAAGTTTTATCACAATAATCATCATAAGTAGCAACTTCGTTCTCATCATAATCGATTGAAACCTCTTCCAAGATAGTGGAATCATCACTAAATAAAGTTGACACTCTTCCAAATCCACTTTCATATTCATCACAATAAGATTCAACATCCTCCAAAATAGTGGGATCACTAATTCCTAAAGTTGACACTCTTCCAAACCCACTTTCATCAATATAACCATCATAGGTAAGAGGCATGCCATCATCATAATAACTTTGCGTATCAAAACTTGGGATCCTAAAAATATCATCTTCATTAAACGTAGCATCCCCAAGCTTGGGACAAACATTAACTTCAGCAAATATATTCTCAAATATTTCATTCTCATCAAACGTATCTTCCCAAGCTTGGGCCCTTTCATATCATAAGCATAATCACTCTCATCATTAATATATGGATATCGCCAATAGTATAACAATTATCATCATCACAATGAGTAGTAGGAGCAACATCATTTGGGAGGGATACCTTTTTACCTTTGTTGCTCCTTCTTTTATTTTTCTTCTTTACATTTTGTGTGGGTTCAACCTTCTTCTTTGAGCTCCGTATTGATGAGATTGGTTGAATAGAAAGCTCCTCCTCGTTACTTGATTCATCATAAGAAATAATAGGAGGATATTGGGAAGTATCTTACCTTTCATTAGTACTCTCATCATCTTCTATTTGCTTCCTTTTCTTTAGGTAATTGGCAATATAAGGATTTTCAATGCAATTCACCGCACAAAACATATAGATCGTCTCTAGACCGAAACCAAGAAGGTTATAATGGGCAAATTCTGGAAGAAATTTAGTTAAATGTTTCATTTACTCATAACCCATAAGCAAACTAAGTTCATTATAATGTGCAAGGGAAATCAAATCATCGCAGTTTTTGGACACGATTCGATCATGAAACAACTTGCATCGGAGATGTAAATGACCACTTTCATTGCAAAGTTCACAAGTACGGCCAATGAAATATAAATTTTCAGCACTCTCCCTTAGCCTTTCTTGCAACAATTTAGTTTCTACATGCTTAGGCCTCTTGCAATATCTATCTTCTCTATTTTGTGTATCTATGCAAACCCAAAGCTCTCCACAAAAATCAACATGCTTATAGGAGACATTTTCATCATAACTAGTGCAATCATCATTAGTACTATGGATATTCAAGGAATTCATACTAACAACATTGCAATCATGCTCATCATTCACATATTTCATGCCAAGCATTCTATGTAATTCTTATTCTAGCACTTGAGCACAATTTTCCTTTTCATCATACTCACGAAAGATATTAAAAAGATGAAGCGTATGAGACAAGCTCAAATCCATTTTTTTCTAGTTTTCTTTTATAAACTAAACTAGTGATAAAACAAGAAACAAAAAGATCCGATTGCAAGATCTAAAGATATACCATCAAGCACTCACCTCCCCGGCTACGGGGCCAGAATAGAGCTTAGTTGACGGGGTGTTAGTGCCGCTTACCTTGCCTCCCCGGCAACGGTGCCAGAAAAGAGCTTGATGTCTACTACACAACCTTCTTCTTGTAGACGTTGTTGGGCCTGCAAGTGCACATGTTTGTAGGACAGTAGCAAATTTCCCTCAAGTGGATGACCTAAGGTTTATCAATCCGTAGGAGGCATAGGATGAAGATGGTCTCTCTCAAACAACCCTGCAACCAAATAACAAAGAGTCTCTTGTGTCCCCAACACACCCAATACAATGGTAAATTGTATAGGTGCACTAGTTCGGCGAAGAGATGGTGATACAAGTGCAATATGGATGGTGGATAAAGGTTTTTGTAATCTGAAAGTATAAAAACAGCAAGGTAACAAGTGATAAAAGTGAGCGTAAGCGGTATTGCAATGGTAGGAAACAAGGCCTATGGTTCATACTTTCACTAGTGCAAGTTCTCTCAACAATAATAACATAGATAGATCATATAACAATCCCTCAACATGCAACAAAGAGTCACTCCAAAGCCACTAATAGCGGAGAACAAACGAAGAGATTATGGTAGGGTACGAAATCACCTCAAAGTTATCTTTCTGTTCTATCTATTCAAGAGTCCATAGTAAAATAACATGAAGTTATTCTTTCCATTCAATCTATCATAGAGTTCATACTAGAATAACACCTTAAGACACAAATCAACCAAAGCCCTAATGTCACCTAGATACTCCCTTGTCACCTCAAGTATCCATGGGCATGATTATACGATATGCATCACATAATCTCAGATTCATCTATTCAACCAACACAAAGTACTTCAAAGAGTGCCCCAAAGTTTCTACGGGAGAGTCAAGACGAAAACGTGTGCCAACCCCTATGCATAGGTTCATGGGCGGAACCCGCAAGTTGATCACCAAAACATACATCAAGTGGATCACATGAATATCCCACTGTCACCACAGATAAGAACGACAAGAAATACATCAACTGTTCTTAAATCCTTAAAGACTCAATCCGACAAGATAACTTCAAGAGGAAAACTCAATTCATCACAAGAGAGTAGAGGGTGAGAAACATCATAAGATCCAACTATAATAGCAAAGCTCGTGATACATCAAGATCGTACCATAGAGAGAACACGAGAGAGAGAGAGAGAGATCAAACACATAACTACTGGTACATACCCTCAGCCCCGAGGGTGAACTACTCCCTCCTCGTCATGGAGAGCGCCGAGATGATGAAGATGGCCTCCGGTGAAGGATCCCCCCCTCCGGCAGGGTGCCGGAATGGGCTCCCGAGAGGTTTTTGGTGGCTATAGAGGCTTGCGGTGGCGGAACTCCCAATCTATCTTCTCCTATGATGATTTTAGGGTATAAGGGAATATACTGGTGAAAGAACTCGGTCAGGGGAGCCTCGAGGGGCCCACAAGACAGGGGGGTGGGTGCCCCCCACCCTCGTGGCCACCTTGAAGCTTCCTTGCCTTCAGCTCCAAGTCTCTTGGATCTTGTTCATTCAAAAAATAACTTTTCCAAAGGTTTCATTCCGTTTGATATTCCTTTTCTTCAGAACACTGAAATAGGCCATAAAACAACAATATGGGTTGGGCCTCTGGTTAGTAGGTTAGTCCCAAAAATGATATAGAAGTGTAAAGTAAAGCCCACAAACATCCAAAATAGGTAATATAATAGCATGGAACAATCAAAAATTATAGATACATTGGAGACGTATCAGGGGCGCCCAAACACATCTAGGGTTTCCCCTGGCCGTCGCTGTTGGAAATATGCCCTAGAGGCAATAATAAATTGATTATTATTATATTTCCTTGTTCATGATAATCGTTTATTATCCATGCTAGAATTGTATTGATAGGAAACTCAGATACATGTGTGGATACATAGACAACACCATGTCCCTAGTAAGCCTCTAGTTGACTAGCTCGTTAATCAATAGATGGTTACAGTTTCCTGACCATGGACATTGGATGTCGTTGATAACGGGATCACATCATTAGGAGAATGATGTGATGGACAAGACCCAATCCTAAGCCTAGCACAAGATCATGTAGTTCGTATGCTAAAGTTTTTCTAATGTCAAGTATCATTTCCTTAGACCATGAGATTGTGCAACTCCCGGATACCGTAGGAGTGCTTTGGGTGTGCCAAACGTCACAACGTAACTGGGTGGCTATAAAGGTACACTACGGGTATCTCTGAAAGTGTCTGTTGGGTTGGCACGAATCGAGATTGGGATTTTGTCACTCCGTGTAAACGGAGAGGTATCTCTGGGCCCACTCGGTAGGACACCATCATAATGTGCACAATGTGACCAAGGGGTTGATCACGGGATGATGTGTTATGGAACGAGTAAAGAGACTTGCCGGTAACGAGATTGAACAAGGTATCGGTATACCGACGATCGAATCTCGGGCAAGTACCATACCGCTAGACAAAGGGAATTGTATACGAGATTGATTGAGTCCTTGACATCGTGGTTCATCCGATGAGATCATCGTGGAACATGTGGGAGCCAACATGGGTATCCAGATCCCGCTGTTGGTTATTGACCGGAGAACATCTCGGTCATGACTACATGTCTCCCGAACCCGTAGGGTCTACACACTTAAGGTTCGATGACGCTAGGGTTATAAAGGAAGCTTGTATGCGGTTACTGAATGTTGTGCGGAGTCCCGGATGAGATCCTGGACGTCACGAGGAGTTCCGGAATGGTCTGGAGGTAAAGATTTATATATAGGAAGTCCTGTTTCGGCCATCGGGACAAGTTTCGGGGTCATCGGTATTGTACCGGGACCACCGGAAGGGTCCCGGGGGCCCACCGGGTGGGGCCACCTGCCCCGGGGGGCCACATGGGCTGTAGGGGGTGCGCCTTGGCCTACATGGGCCAAGGGCACCAGCCCCTAGAGGCCCATGCGCCAAGATATAGGAAAAAGGGGAGAGTCCTAAAGGGGGAAGGCACCTCCGAGGTGCCTTGGGGAGGATGGACTCCTCCCTCCCTCTTAGCCGCACCCTTTCCTTGGAGGAAGGGGCAAGGCTGCGCCTCCCCCCTCTCCCCTGCCCCTATATATAGTGGAGGGGAGGGAGGGCATCCATACCTGAGCCCTTGGCGCCTCCCTCCCTCCCGTGACACCTCCTCCTCTCCCGTAGGTGCTTGGCGAAGCCCTGCAGGATTGCCACGCTCCTCCATCACCACCACGCCGTTGTGCTGCTGCTGGATGGAGTCTTCCTCAACCTCTCCCTCTCTCCTTGCTGGATCAAGGCGTGGGAGACATCGTCGAGCTGTACGTGTGTTGAACGCGGAGGTGCCGTCCGTTCGGCACTAGGATCATCGGTGATCTGAATCACGACGAGTACGACTCCATCAACCCCGTTCACTTGAACGCTTCCGCTTAGCGATCTACAAGGGTATGTAGATGCACTCTCCTTTCTACTCATTGCTGGTCTCTCCATAGATAGATCTTGGTGTTACGTAGGAAAATTTTGAATTTCTGCTACGTTCCCCAACAGTGGCATCATGAGCTAGGTCTATTGCGTAGATTCTTTGCACGAGTAGAACACAAAGTAGTTGGGGGCGTCGATATTGTTCAATATGCTTGCCGTTACTAGTCTTATCTTGATTCGGCGGCATCGTGGGATGAAGCGGCCCGGACCAACCTTACACGTACGCTTACGTGAGACCGGTTCCACCGACAAACATGCACTAGTTGCATAAGGTGGCTGGCGGGTGTCTGTCTCTCCCACTTTAGTCGGATCGGATTCGATGAAAAGGGTCCTTATGAAGGGTAAATAGCAATTGGCATATCACGTTGTGGTTCATGCGTAGGTAAGAAACGTTCTTGCTAGAAACCCATAGCAGCCACGTAAAACATGCAAACAACAATTAGAGGACATCTAACTTGTTTTTGCAGGGTATGCTATGTGATGTGATATGGCCAAAAAGGATGTGATGAATGATATATGTGATGTATGAGATTGATCATGTTCTTGTAATAGGAATCACGACTTGCATGTCGATGAGTATGACAACCGGCAGGAGCCATAGGAGTTGTCTTTATTTATTTGTGACCTGCGTGTCAACTTAAACGTCATGTAATTACTTTACTTTATTGCTAACCGTTAGCCATAGTAGTATAAGTAATAGTTGGCGAGGCAACTTCATGAAGACACGATGATGGAGATCATGATGATGGAGATCATGGTGTCATGCCGGTGACGATGATGATCATGGAGCCCCGAAGATGGAGATCAAAAGGAGCAAAGTGATGATGGCCATATCATGTCACTATTTGATTGCATGTGATGTTTATCATATTTATACATCTTATTTGCTTAGAACGACGGTAGTAAATAAGATGATCCCTTACAACAATTTCAAGAAGTGTTCTCCCCTAACTGTGCACCGTTGCGATAGTTCGCTGTTTCAAAACATCACGTGATGATCGGGTGTTTTATTCAGACGTTCAAATACAACGGGTGTTGACGAGCCTAGCATGTACAGACATGGCCTCGGAACACATGCAAAACACTTAGGGTTAACTTGACGAGCCTAGCATGTACAGACATGGCCTTGGAACACGGAGACCGAAAGGTCGAGCATGAGTCGTATAGAAGATACGATCAACATGAAGATGTTCACCGATGATGACTAGTCCGTCTCACGTGATGATCGGACACGGCCTAGTTTGACTCGGATCATGTAATCACTTAGATGACTAGAGGGATGTCTATCTGAGTGGGAGTTCATAAGATGAACTTAATTATCCTGAACATAGTCAAAAGGTTTATGCAAATTATGTCGTAGCTCACGCTATAGTTCTACTGTTTAGATATGTTCCTAGAGAAAAATTAGTTGAAAGTTGATAGTAGCAATTATGCGGACTAGGTCCGTAAACTGAGGATTGTCCTCATTGCTTCATAGAAGGCTGATGTCCTTAATGCACCGCTCAGTGTGCTGAACCTCGAACGTTGTCTGTGGTTGTTGCGAACATCTGACATACACGTTTTGATAACTACGTGATAGTTCAGTTAAACGGTTTAGAGTTGAGGCACCAAAGACGTTTTTTGAAACATCGCGAAACATATGAGATGTTTTGAGGGCTGAAATTGGGATTTCAGGCTCGTGCCCATGTCAAGAGGTATAAGACCTCCGATGACTTTCTTAACCTGCAAACTAAGGAGAAAATCTCAATTGTTGAGCTTGTGCTCAGATTGTCTGAGTACAACAATCATTTGAATCGAGTGGGAGTTGATCTTCCAGATAAGACAGTGATGGTTCTCCAAAGTCATTGCCACCAAGCTGTTAGAGCTTCATGATGAACTATAACATATCAGGGATAGATATGATGATCCTTTAGGTATTCGCGATGTTTGACACCGCGAAAGTAGAAATCAAGAAGGAGCATCAATTGTTGATGGTTGGTGAAACCACTAGTTTCAAGAAGGGCAAGGGCAAGAAGGGATACTTCATGAAACGGCAAATCAGCTGCTGCTCTAGTGAAGAAACCCAAGGTAAAACCCAAACCCGAGACTAAGTGCTTCTGTAATAAGGGGAACAACCACTAGAGCAGAATTACCCTAGATACTTGGTAGATAAGAAGGCTGGCAAGGTCGATAGAAGTATATTGGATATACATTGTGTTAATGTGTACTTTGCTAGTACTCCTAGTAGCACCAGGGTATTAGATACCGGTTCGGTTGCTAAGTGTTAGTAACTCGAAACAAAAGGCTACGGAATAAACGGAGACTAGCTAAAGGTGAGCTAACGATATGTGTTGGAAGTTTTTCCAAGCTTGATATGATCAAGCATCGCACGCTCCCTCTACCAAAGAGATTGGTGTTAAACCTAAATAATTGTTATTTGGTGTTTGCGTTGAGCATAGACATGATTGGATTACGTCTATCGCAATACGGTTATTCATTTAAGGAGAATAATGGTTACTCTGTTTATTTGAATAATACCCTCAATGGTCTTACACCTAAAATGAATGGTTTATTAAATCTCGATCGTAGTGATACACATGTTCATGCCAAAAGATAGTAATGATAGTACCACCTACTTGTGGCACTGCCACGTAAGTCATATCGGTATAAAACGCATGAAGAAGCTCCATATTGATGGATCTTTGGGCTCACTCGTTTTTGAAAAGTTTGAGACATGCGAACCATGTCTATTGGTGTATATGCATGAAGAAACTCCATGCAAATGGACCGTTTTGACTCACTTGATTTTGAATCACTTGGGACATGCAAATCATACCACCTGGGCAAGATGACTGAAAAGCCT
Organism: Triticum aestivum; assembly: GCF_018294505.1. Classification (NCBI taxonomy): domain Eukaryota; kingdom Viridiplantae; phylum Streptophyta; class Magnoliopsida; order Poales; family Poaceae; genus Triticum; species Triticum aestivum. The sequence continues at coordinate 158,854,243 of NC_057798.1, read as the reverse complement.
CGTTTTTAGTAAGATGGAACAAGATAGCAACTTGTTGGAAGTAACACATTTTGATGTGTGCAGTCCAATGAGTGCTGAGGCATGCAGTGAATATCGTTATGTTCTTACTTCACAGATGATTCGAGTAGATGTTGAGTATATTTACTTGATGAATCACGAGTCTGAATTATTTAAAGGTTCAAGTAATTTCAGTGTGAAGTTGAAAGATCATCGTGACAAGAGGATAAAAGATCTATGATATGATCATAGAGATGAATATCTGAATCACGAGTTTTGGCACACAATTAAGACATTGTGGAAATTGTTTCACAATTAATATCGCCTGGAACACCATAGTGTGATGGTGTGTCCGAACATCATAACTGCACCCTATTGGATATGATGCATACCACGATGTCTCTTATCGAGTTACCACTATCGTTCATGGGTTAGGCATTAGAGACAACCACATTCACTTTAAATAGGGCACCACGTAATTCCGATGAGATGACACCGTATGAATTATGGTTTAGAGAAACCTAAGTTGTCGTTTCTTAAAAGTTTGGGGCTGCGACGCTTATATGAAAAAGTTTCAGGTTGATAAGCTCGAACCCAAAGCGGATAAAATGCATCTTCATAGGAAACCCAAAACAGTTGTGTATACCTCCTAATTCAGATCCGAAAGCAATATGGATTGTTTCTAGAATCGGGTCCTTTCTCGAGGAAAAGTTTTCTCTCGAAAAGTTGAGTGGGAGGATGGTGGAGACTTGATGAGGTTATTGAACCGTCACTTCAACAAGTGTGTAGCAGGGCACAGGAAGTTGTTCCTGTGGCACGTACACCAACTGAAGTGGAAGCTTATGATAGTGATCATGAAACTTCGGATCGAGTCACTACTAAACCTCATGGGATGACAAGGATGCGTACTACTTCAGAGTGGTACGTAATCCTGTCTTGAAGGTCATGTTGCTAGACAACAATGAACCTACGAGCTATGGAGAAGCGATGGTGGGCCCAAATTCCGACAAATGGTTAGAAGCCATAAAATCCGAGATAGGATCCATGTATGAAAACAAAGTGTAGACTTTGGCAGAACAACTCGATGGTCGTAAGGCTGTTGAGTGCAGATGGATTTTGAAAGGAAGACAGACAATGATGGTAAGTGTCACCATTGAGAAAGCTCGACTTGTCGTTAAGATGTTTTTCGACAAGTTCAAGGAGTTGACTACAATGAGACTTTCTCACTCGTAGCGATGCTAAGAGTCTGTTGGAATTATATTAGCAATTACTGCATTATTTATGAAATCTTGCAGATAGGATGTCAAAACATTGTTTCCTCGACGATTCTTGAGGAAAGGTTGTATGTGATACAACCGGAAGGTTTTGTCTATCCTGAAATATGCTAATAAGTATGCAAAGCTCCAGCAATCCTTCTGAGGACTGGAGTGAGCATCTCGGAGTTGGAATGTATGCTTTGATGATGATCAAAGATTTTGGGTGTATACAAAGTTTATGAGAAACTTGTATTTCCAAAGAAGTGAGTGGGAGCACTATAGAATTTCTGATGAGTATATGTTGTTGACATATTAATGATCAGAAATGACGTAGAATTTCTGGAAAGCATAAAGGGTTATTTGGAAAGTGTTTTCAATGGAAAACCTGGATTAAGCTACTTGAACATTGAGCATCGAGATCTATAAGGATAGATCAAAATGCTTAATAATACTTTCAAAATGAGCATATACCTTGACATGATCTTGAAGGTGTTCAAGATGGATCGGTCAAAGAAGAAGTTCTTGCTTGAGTTGTAAGGTACGAAGTTAAGACTTAAAGCTCGACCACAGCAGAATAGAGAGAAAGGACGAAGGTTGTCCCCTATGCTTAAGACGTAGGCTCTTCAGTATGCTATGCTGTGTACCGCACCTGAAGTGTGCCTTGCCATGAGTCAGTCAAGGGGTACAAGAGTGATCCATGAATGGATCACAGGACAGCGGTCAAAGTTATCCTTAGTAACTAGTGGACTAAGGAATTTTCTCAATTATGGAGGTGGTAAAAGAGTTCGTCGTAAAGGGTTACGTCGATGCAAGCTTAACACCTATCCGGATAGCTCTAAGTAGAGATAGAGATACCGGATACGTATAATGGAGCAACAATTTAGAATAGCTCCAAGTAGAACAGTTATTTGGAATAGCTCCAAATAGAACGTGGTAGCTGCATCTAGGAGATGACATAGAGATTTGTAAAGCACACACGGATCTGAAAGGTTCAGACCCATTGACTATAACCTCTCTCACAAGCATAACATGATCAAACCCAGAACTCATCGAGTGTTAATCACATGGTAAATGTGAACTAGATTATTGACTCTAGTAAACTCTTTGGATGTTAGTCACATGGGGATGTGACCTTGAGTGTTAATCACATATCGATGTGAACTAGATTATTGACTCTAGTGCAAGTGGGAGACTGTTGGAAATATGCCCTAGAGGCAATAATAAATTGATTATTATTATATTTCCTTATTCATGATAATCGTTTATTATCCATGCTAGAATTGTATTGATAGGAAACTCAGATACATGTGTGGATACATAGACAACACCATGTCCCTAGTAAGCCTCTAGTTGACTAGCTCGTTAATCAATAGATGGTTACGGTTTCCTGACCATGGACATTGGATGTCGTTGATAACGGGATCACATCATTAGGAGAATGATGTGATGGACAAGACCCAATCCTAAGCCTAGCACAAGATCATGTAGTTCGTATGCTAAAGCTTTTCTAATGTCAAGTATCATTTCCTTAGACCATGAGATTGTGCAACTCCCGGATACCGTAGGAGTGCTTTGGGTGTGCCAAACGTCACAACGTAACTGGGTGGCTATAAAGGTACACTACGGGTATCTCTGAAAGTGTCTGTTGGGTTGGCACGAATCGAGATTGGGATTTTGTCACTCCGTGTAAACGGAGAGGTATCTCTGGGCCCACTCGGTAGGACATCATCATAATGTGCACAATGTGACCAAGGGGTTGATCACGGGATGATGTGTTACGGAACGAGTAAAGAGACTTGCCGGTAACGAGATTGAACAAGGTATCGGTATACCGACGATCGAATCTCGGGCAAGTACCATACCGCTAGACAAAGGGAATTGTATACGGGATTGATTGAGTCCTTGACATCGTGGTTCATCCGATGAGATCATCGTGGAACATGTGGGAGCCAACATGGGTATCCAGATCCCGCTGTTGGTTATTGACCGGAGAACATCTCGGTCATGACTACATGTCTCCCGAACCCGTAGGGTCTACACACTTAAGGTTCGATGACGCTAGGGTTATAAAGGAAGCTTGTATGTGGTTACCGAATGTTGTTCGGAGTCCCGGATGAGATCCTGGACGTCACGAGGAGTTCCGGAATGGTCCGGAGGTAAAGATTTATATATAGGAAGTCCTGTTTCGGCCATCGGGACAAGTTTCGGGGTCATCGATATTGTACCGGGACCACCGGAAGGGTCCCGGGGGCCCACCGGGTGGGGCCACCTGCCCCGGGGGGCCACATGGGCTGTAGGGGGTGCGCCTTGGCCTACATGGGCCAAGGGCACCAGCCCCTAGAGGCCCATGCGCCAAGATATAGGAAAAAGGGGAGAGTCCTAAAGGGGGAAGGCACCTCCGAGGTGCCTTGGGGAGGATGGACTCCTCCCTCCCTCTTAGCCGCACCCTTTCCTTGGAGGAAGGGGCAAGGCTGCACCTCCCCCCTCTCCCCTGCCCCTATATATAGTGGAGGGGAGGGAGGGCATCCATACCTGAGCCCTTGGCGCCTCCCTCCCTCCCGTGACACCTCCTCCTCTCCCGTAGGTGCTTGGCGAAGCCCTGCAGGATTGCCACGCTCCTCCATCACCACCACGCCGTTGTGCTGCTGCTGGATGGAGTCTTCCTCAACCTCTCCCTCTCTCCTTGCTGGATCAAGGCGTGGGAGACATCGTCGAGCTGTACGTGTGTTGAACGCGGAGGTGCCGTCCGTTCGGCACTAGGATCATCGGTGATCTGAATCACGACGAGTACGACTCCATCAACCCCGTTCACTTGAACGCTTCCGCTTAGCGATCTACAAGGGTATGTAGATGCACTCTCCTTTCTACTCGTTGCTGGTCTCTCCATAGATAGATCTTGGTGTTACATAGGAAAATTTTGAATTTCTGCTACGTTCCCCAACAGTCGCCCCCTCCTCTAGATCCATCTAGAGGGGCCGGGCCCCTCTTCCCTTTCCCCTATATATAGTGTGGGGGTGGGAGGGCAGCCACAACCTCCCCCTGGCGCAACCCCTCCCTCCTCCAACACCTCCTCCTCCTCCGTGGTGCTTGGCAAAGACCTGCAGGAAAACCACAAACTCCACCACCATGCCATCATGCTGCCGGAGCTCTCCCTCAACTTCTCTCCCCTTGTTGGATCAAGAAGGAGGAGACGTCCCCGGGTTGTATGTGTGTTGAACGCAGAGGCACCGTCCGTTCGGCGCTAGATCGGATCTTCCGTGATTTGAATCGTCGCGAGTATGACTCCATCAACCGCGTTCTTGTAACGCTTCCGCTTAGCGATCTTCAAGGGTATGAAGATGCACTCCCTCTCTCTCTCGTTGCTAGCATCTCCTAGATTGATCTTGGTGAGACGTAGGAATTTTTTTGAATTATTACTACGTTCCCCAACAGTGGCATCATGAGCTAGGTCTATGCGTAGATCCTATGCACGAGTAGAACACCAAGTAGTTGTGGGCGATGATTTGTTAAATTTGCTTACTGTTACTAGTCTTATCTTGATTCAGCGGCATTGTGGGATGAAGCAGCCCGGACCGACATTACACGTATGCTTACGTGAGATAGGTTCCACCGACTGACATGCACTTGATGCATAACGTGGCTAGCGGGTGTCTGTCTCTCCCACTTTAGTCGTCAGATTCGATGAAAAGGGTCCTTATGAAGGGTAAATAACAATTGGCATATCACCGTTGTGGCTTTTTGCGTAGGTAAGAAACGTTCTTGCTAGAAACCCATAGCAGCCATGTAAAACATGCAACAACAATTAGAGGACATCTAACTTGTTTTTGCAGGGTATGCTGTGTGATGTGAGATGGCCAAAAGGATGTGATGAATGATATATGTGATGTATGAGATTGATCATGTTCTTGTAATAGGAATCACGACTTGCATGTCGATGAGTATGACAACCGGCAGGAGCCATAGGAGTTGTCTTAATTTATTGTATGACCTGCGTGTCAATGAAAACGCCATGTAATTACTTTACTTTATTGCTAACCATTAGCCCTAGTAGTAGAAGTAATAGTTGGTGAGACAACTTCATGAAGACACGATGATGGAGACCATGATGATGGAGATCATGGTGGCATGTCGGTGACGATGGTGATCATGTCGCGCCTCGATGATGAAGATCAAAGGCACAAGAAGATATTGGCCATATCATGTCACTTTATGATTTGCATGTGATGTTTGTCATGTTTACATCTTATTTACTTAGAACGACGGTAGCATAAATAAGATGATCACTCACTAAAATTTCAAGAGGGTGTTCCCCCTAACCGTGCACCGTTGTGAAGGTTCGTTGTTTCAAAGCACCACGTGATGATCGGATGTTATAGATTCTAACATTCACATACAACGGGTGTAAGCCAGATTTACACATGCAAAACACTTAGGTTGACTTGACGAGCCTAGCATGTACAGACATGGCCTCGGAACACGAGAGACCGAAAGGTCGAACATGAGTCGTATGGTAGATACGATCAACATGGAGATGTTCACCATTGATGACTAGTCCGTCTCACGTGATGATCAGACACGGCCTAGTCGATTTGGATCATGTATCACTTAGATGAATAGAGGGATCTCTATCTAAGTGGGAGTTCATTAAATAATTTGATTAGATGAACTTAATTATCATGAACATATTCAAAAAGTCCTTGCAAATTATGTCGTGGCTTACGCTTTGGTTCTACTGTTTTAGATACGTTCGTAGAGAAAAAAATTAGTTGAAAGTTGACAGTAGCAATTATGGGGACTGGGTCCATAAACTGAGGATTGTCCTCATTGCTGCACAGAAGGATTATGTCCTTAATGCATCGCTCAGTGTGCTGAACCTCGAGCGTCGTCTATGGATGTTGCAAACATCTGACATACATGTTTTGATGACTACGTGATAGTTCAGTGCGTAACGTTAAACGGCTTAGAATTGAGGCGCCGAAGACATTTTTGAAACATCGCGGAACATATGAGATGTTCCGAGAGATGAAATTGGGATTTCAGGCTCGTGCCCACGTCAAGAGGTGTGAGACCTCCGACAAGTTTCTTAGCCTGTAAACTAAGGGAGAAAAGCTCAATCGTTGAGCATGTGCTCAGATTGTCTGAGTACTACAATCGCTTGAAACGAGTGGGAGTTAATCTTCCAGATGAGATAGTGATGGTTCTCCAAAGTCACTACCACCAAGCTACTAGAGCTTCGTGATGAACTATAACATATCAGGGATAGATATGATGATCCTTGAGTTGTTCGCGATGTTTGACACCGCGAAAGTAGAAATCAAGTAGGAGCATCAATTGTTGATGGTTAGTAAAACCACTAGTTTCAAGAAGGTCAAGGGCAAGAAGGGATACTTCATGAAACGGCAAATCAGTTGCTGCTCTAGTGAAGAAACCCAAGGTTGAACCCAAACCCGGGACTAAGTGCTTCTGTAATGAGGGGAACGGTCACTGAAGCAGAACTACCCTAGATACTTGGTAGATGAGAAGGCTGGCAAGGTCGACAGAAGTATATTGGATATACATTATATTAATGTGTACTTTACTAGTACTCCTAGTAGCACCAGGGTATTAGATACCGTTGGTTGCTAAGTGTTGGTAACTCGAAATAAAAGGCTACGAAACAAACGGAGACTAGCTAAAGGTGAGATGACGATATGTGTTGGAAGTGTTTCCAAGGTTGATGTGATCCAACATCGCATGCTCCCTCTACCATCGGATTGGTTTTAAACCTAAATAATTGTTATTTGGTGTTTGCATTGAGCATAGACATGATTAGATTATGTTTATCGCAATATGATTACTCATTTAAGGATATAATGGTTACTCTGTTTATTTGAATAATACCTTCAATGGTCTTGCAACTAAAATGAATGGTTTATTGAGTCTTGATTGTAGTGATACACATGTTCATGCCAAAAGATATAAGATAGTAATGATGGTACCACATACTTGTGGCACTGCCACTTGGTGATATTGGTATAAAGCGCATGAAGAAGGTCCATGTTGATGGATCTTTGGACTCACTCGTTTTTGAAAAAGTTTGAGACATGCGAACCTTGTCTATTGGTATATATGCATGAAGAAACTCCATGTAGATGGATCATTTGGACTCACTTGATTTTGAATCACTTGAGACATGCAAATCATACCACATGGGCAAGATGACTGAAAGGCCTCGTTTTCAGTGAGATGGAACAAGAAAGCAACTTGTTAGAAATAATACATTTTGATGTGTGCAGTCCAATGAGTGCTGAGGCACGCAGTGGATATCGTTATTTTCTTACTTCATAGATGATTTGAGTAGATGCTAAGTATATTGACTTGATGAAACACAAGTCTGATTATTGAAAGGTTCAAGTAATTTAGAGTGAAGTTGAAGATCGCCGTGACAAGAGGATAAAATGTCTATGATATGATCATAGAGATGAATATCTGAGTTACGAGTTTGGCACACAATTAAGACATTGTGGAAATTGTTTCACAACTAACACCGCATGGAACACCATAGTGTGATGATGTGTCCGAACATCATAACTGCACCCTATTGGATATGGTGCATACCATGATGTCTCTTATCGAATTACCATTATTGTTTATGGCTTAGGCATTAGAGACAACCGCATTCACTTTAAATAGGGTACCACACAATTCCGTTGAGACGACACCGTATGAACTATGGTTTAGAGAAACCTAAGTTGACGTTTCTTAAAAGTTTGGGGCTGCGACGCTTGTGTGAAAAAAGTTCCAGGCTGATAAGCTCGAACCCAAAGCGGATAAATGCATCTTCATAGGACACGCAAAAACAGTTGGGTATACCTCCTGTCTCAGTTCCAGAAGCAAAAAGGATTGTTTCTAGAAATGGGTCCTTTCTCGAGGAAAAGTTTCTCTCAAAATAATTGAGTAGGAGGAAGATAGAACTTGATAAGGTCGGTGAACCTTCACTTCAACCAGAGAGTAGCGCGGCACAGAAAGATGTTTCTGTGGCACCTACGTCAGTTGAAGAGGAAGCTAATGATGATGATCATGAAGCTTCAGATCAAGTTACTGTCGAACCTCGTAGGTCGACATGGGTACATACAACTTCTGAGTGGTACAGTAATCCTGTCTTAGAGGTCACATTGTTGGACAACAATGAACCTATAAGCTATGGAGAAGCAATGGTGGGTGAGGGAGTCCCGGATTAGGGGGTGTCCAGATAGCCGGACTATAACCTTTGGCCGGACTCCTGGACTATGAAGATGCAAGATTGAAGACTTCGTCCGGTGTCCGGATGGGACTTTCCTTGGCGTGGAAGGCAAGCTTGGCGATACGGATATGTAGATCTCCTCCCATTGTAACCGACTCTGTGTAACCCTAGCCCTCTCCGGTGTCTATATAAACCGGAGGGTTTTAGTCCGTAGGACGAACACCAATCATACCATAGGCTAGCTTCTAGGGTTTAGCCTCTCTGATCTCGTGGTAGATCTATTCTTGTACTACCCATATCATCAATATTAATCAAGTAGGAGTAGGGTTTTACCTCCATCAAGAGGGCCCGAACCTGGGTAAAAACATCGTGTCCCTTGTCTCCTGTTACCATCCGCCTAGACGCACAGTTCGGGACCCCCTACCGGAGATCCGCCGGTTTTGACACCGACATTGGTGCTTTCATTGAGAGTTCAGCTGTGCCGTCACCATCAGGAAGGATGCCTCATCTCGTCTTTAAAGACGGCGCTGTTGCTAAAGGAGCTTTGGCTATCGGCCAAACTCTCCGGCTAGGCGGTTTTCTTATGTCCGCCTGTTCGGCCGCCGCGCTGACGATGTCTTCTCGGGTCATCGAAAACAATCTCCACGTTAACTCGGAACTCGCCGAGCAGTTAAATCCGATGGCGCTCTCTTCCTTAAACAAGCTCTTGGATCGCATCGCGCCCTGGGAGTCGCTACAGACTACGATCAGATTGGGCCTAAACCCGATCCAAGAGAGATTAACTCTCCCCAGGTCACCCACCACGTCACAATGGTGGAGGAACAATGCGGCAAGCCTTCATCTATCTTAAGGACTAGTTATGTCTGGATTCCCGATCCCTCCAAGCCGGATACCCGTGGAGGGGAGGACGTCACTCAAGCCCCGAACCTAAAGTCAGGCAGCGGGCTAGATTCATTGGACAACATCCCAAAACCCAAGCTTCCAAGTTCAGAAACTCTTTGGCCCATGAGTCTCAGATTGGGCGAGGTTCTGGATTTAAGTCCACCCGCCCACCCAAATATAAGGGATCTATCCCAAATTCGGCAAGAGCCCGCAGAAACAGTACACCATTACTGGGCCAGATTCCTCCTGGTTATGAACAGGATAGAGGACTGCCGCGAGGAGGATGCAATTTCATTCTTCTGCAATAATTGCACGGACAACGGAGTCCTCAACGCCATAAGTCGCCGTGAAATTACACGCTTCGCCGACTTGGCATCCATAGTACGAAAGTACTATGCGATGGAAAGCGCCTGGAAAACCGAAATAAAATTTTGGGACAATCCGGCCCTGAATACAACCCCAGTCCGAAATAAAAGGGTGCATTATCGCCAGGCACCTGGGTTAAACACCAAAAAGCAAAAACCCTCTATATGGCATGGAACCGTAATGGAGGGATGGCTCAATGGACCCTGTAAAATTCATAGTACAGAGGGCGCCACACCAACTCATAGCCTTAGAGCATGTTGGATACTCCGGCAGGTGGCCAGAAGTGGCGAGGAGCTTCTAACTCCAGAATTCACAGAGCACCAGCCCAGGGATACCAGTACGGTATTAACAGTCTTCGAGACTTTCGCATCAAATAATATGCGGAAACGAACACTCCGCAGCCTTGCCGAAGTCTACCAAGTAGCAACAATAAACCCATGGAGTGACACGGCTATTACCTTTAATGCCAGTGATGAACCTAAATTCCGAACAGCCCGAGCACCAGCCGCATTGGTCCTCAGTCCAATAGTGGACGGCTTTCGCCTTACCAAGGTACTCATGGACGGTGGCAGCGAATTGAACCTCATTTATGAGGAAACCCTTCGAAAAATGGAAATAGACTGGAGCCGCATTGAGCGAAGCAACACAACCTTTAGAGGAATAATCCCCAGTCGGGAAGCGTGTTGTACAGGAAAAATCACACTGGATGTGGTGTTCGGCACGCCGGATAATTACAGGTCCGAGGAGGTCACGTTTCAAGTGGCCCCGTTCAGCAGCGGATACCACGCTCTATTAGGGCGAGAGGCATTCACAATTTTTCAAGCTATACCCCATTACGAGTACATGAAGCTCAAAATGCCCGGACCCAACGGAATCATCACTCTTGCTAGTGACCCGGACATAGCACTCCGCGCCGAAAATAAGACAGCCGCACTGGCCCTTGAGGCACTATCCGAAGCCCTAGCGGCCGAGGAACTGACTGCGCTGCGCTCCACGGTGAACAGGGACGACGTGATACTCGATAAAAGATCCAAGTCCACCTCCTTTAAACCGGCAGACGAAATAGTCAAATTCCAAGTCCATCCAACGGACCCTACAAAAACGGCCTCCATCGGGGCGCAATTAAATCCTGATGTAGACGCCGCACTACGAGAATTCCTACGCGAAAATTGGGACATTTTTGCCTGGCACCCTTCAGACATGCCAGGAATCCCATGTAGGCTGGCCGAGCACAGCCTCAACATTCTAAAAGGATTCAAGCCTGTCAAGCAGGCTCTTCGGCGTTTCTCCAAACCTAAGAGACAAGCCATGGGAGAGGAGCTAGCCAAACTACTGGAGGCCGGATTCATCAGAGATATAAAACATCCGGACTAGCTAGCAAACCTGGTGATGGTACCAAAGAAGGACAAATCCTGGCGCCTATGCGTCGATTTCAAGGACCTCAACAAGGCTTGCCCAAAGGATCCCTTCCCCCTCCCCCGCATCGATCAAATTATCGACGCTACCGCAGGACACGATTCATTGTGTTTCCTCGACGCATACTCCGGCTACCATCAAATTAAGATGGCAGAGCCAGACCAAGCCGCAACGGCATTCATCACCCCATACGGCCCATTCTGCTTCAACACAATGCCCTTCGGGCTCAAAAACGCCGGCGCAACATATCAGCGCATGATTCAGACATGTCTGGCAAACCAGATCGGCAAAACAGTGGAAGCATACGTAGATGACGTGGTCGTCAAAACCAAGCATGTCGAAACTCTAGTAGACGACTTGAGGCTCACATTCGATAACCTCCGAACATATGACATCAAGCTTAACCCGGAAAAATGCGTTTTCGGCGTACCCGCCGGAAAGCTCTTGGGCTTCATTGTATCCGGTAGAGGAATTGAAGCAAACCCAGCCAAGATCTAAGCTCTGTCACAATTGGATATTCCAAAGGACCTCAAACAAATACAAAAATTGACTGGATGCGTGGCGGCTCTAAGCCGCTTTATCTCCCGCTTGGGAGAAAAGTCATTACCCCTTTATCGCCTCCTCCGACGCACCGAACACTTCGAGTGGACGGATGCTGCCACGGCCGGACTCGAAGAAATAAAAGCCATATTGGCAACATACCCAGTCCTGGCCGCGCCTAACATCGGCGAACCAATGCTATTATACATTGCGGCAACTTATCAAGTTGTAAGCGCAGTGCTCATCGTCGAACGAGAAACGGACAGACACAAATCCCCCCTTCAAAAACCATCTTACTACGTGTCCACTGTCCTCACTCCATGCAAGTCATGATACCCGCATTATCAAAAGATAGCGTACGCGGTGTTTATGGCATCCCGGAAGCTGCGACACTACTTTCAAGAGTGTTCGATAACAGTAGCCTCCGAAGTACCTCTTAACAATATTATAAACAACCGCGACGCGACGGGCCGGATTGCCAAATGGGCCATTGAGCTCCTCCCGTTTGACATAACCTATAAGCCACGGCGAGCTATCAAGTCGCAAGTTTTGGCCGACTTCGTCGCCGAATGGACTGAAGCCGAACTCCCTAAAGAGTACGGCACATATTCCAACTGGATCATGCACTTCGACGGCTCCAAAATGTTAGTTGGTCTGGGGGCTGGCGTCGTTCTAACGTCCCCAACAGGAGATACAGTTCAATACTTACTCCAGATAATGTATACGGACTCCAACAACGTAGCCGAATACAAGGCCCTTCTACATGGTCTCTGGATGGCAGTCTCCATGGGCATCCAACGCCTAGAGGTGCGTGGGGATTCAAACCTCGCGATATCCCAAATAAATGGAGACTTTTATGCCAAGGATCCGAAAATGGTAGCTTATCGCAACACCGTCCTAAAAATGTCAGCTCGGTTCGGGGGGCTCGGATTTCACCATATAGCCCGGGAAAACAATCAGGCAACAGACGTCTTGGCACGCATCAGCGCAAAGCGCGATGCAGCCCCCCCCCCAACATTTTCTTGGAGAGGCTACTCAAGGCATCCGTATTATGGGAAGGGGAATCCGGAAATAACAGCCCGGACCCAACCGCACCGCCCGACACCGAACATTCTGACACAACGGGAGGCTCTGCCAACGAAGTAACATCCTCAGCCCACGTAATAATGGCAGTCATTGCCCCGTGGACAGAACCATTCCTAGCCTACCTAACTAGGCAGGAACTTCCCAAGGACCAAAATGAGGCACGCTGCATAGTGCGGCGATCTAAAGCCTATAAAGTCCATGAAGGAGAGCTTTATAAGAAAAGCACCACCGGAGTCCTTCAAAGGTGTATCTCCGAAGAGGAAGGGCGGAATCTTCTGGCTGAAATTCATGCCGGACTCGGCGGGCACCACGCCGCAGCCCGTGCCCTTGTAAGCAAGGCCTTTCGTACATGATTTTTTTGGCCGACGGCCCAGGCAGATGCTCAGGACTCAGTCCAACGATGCGTCGGTTGCCAACTCTTTGCTAACCAAAGCCATATGCCACCCACCGCCCTCCAAACTATACCCATCACCTGGCCCTTTGCGGTCTGGGGGCTTGACATGGTTGGACCCTTAAAGGAGGAACCCACAAGCAAAAATACCTACTGGTCATGGTGGAAAAATTCACCAAATGGATAGAGGCCAAGCCTGTTAAGACGGCCGAATCCGGACCGGTGATAGACTTCATATCAGGGGTCGTGCACCGTTAGGGCGTCCCCCATAGCATCATCACTGATAACGGCATGAACTTTACGGCCGACGAGGTCAAACTCTGGTGCAAAAACATGGGCATCAAGCTCGACTACGCTTCAGTCTATCATGCACAAACTAACGGTCAAGTCGAGCAAGCAAATGGTCTAATCATGAGCGACATCAAACCCAGATTAGTGCGGTCCCTCAAGGAATCTAACACGCACTGGGTAGAGGAGCTCGACTCCGTACTCTAGGGGCTGCGGACCACGCCGAATCGCACCACCTGATTCACACCATTCTTTATGGTATATGGAGCAGAGGCAGTTCTGCCCTGCGACATAATTCATGACTCACCTCGCGTGCGCATGTACGAAGAAAGAGAAGCCGAACTCGATCGGCAGGACAGTTTGGACGCCTTGGAGGAGGAGCGTGATGTAGCAAAAGCCCGTTCCGCATTCTATCAACAGCAGGCTCGAAGATATCAAAGCAGAGAAGCACGGGCCAAAACTTACAATGTTGGCGAGTTAGTTCTACGCCTGCCGGACAAGAAAAAGGACAAACTCAAGCCCAAATGGGAAGGTCCCTTCATAATTGACCAAGTCCTGACTGGTGGAGCGTACCGTCTGCGAGATGCATTGGATAACCGACTCGAGCCGAACCCATGGAACGCAGCCCGTCTCCGAAGCGCCGGACTCTGTGTTCATCTCCTTCCTCTGTCTATTTTTTACACATTAGCTGTCTTATATTTCTCTCCTTCTCCCTCCGTTTCTCTTACAGCCTTTAAGGGCTCGTTCGCGCCTTGTTCACACACAATTGACGTGCTATCCGCGCTCATTATACCTGGGGGCTTCTCTAACAGAAGCTTGTTTATACGGGCCTCATGCCCAACACATGTGTCACACTTCCGCATGTACCTTTTATTCACCATTATATGCATCGATATGACTTAAATTTTGGCCAAGCTGGGTTGCCTGGTTCTTGTGCTTACCCCTACGTTCCCGATTGTTCGGCTAGGCGGTAAAGGGAGCACCTCTGTGATTGTTACTGTCGGGTCAGCCGGATGTGTACCTCAGACTGGGTGAAGCCGAAAGCTAGCGTTCTTAAGGGAATATTCGGTCGGTGAACTAAAGATGATTTCCCACTCGTTTATTTATCCGCCCCCAGATGCGTTTCTACTTTTTTTTCGTAGTCCGGACATGCACTTAGGGCATGCCTCCCAGGGAAAGGAACCCCTAACGGAACTATTCTCCCTGGAAGATGTTTCTTACTAACCATGTAATATAGCATAACTAGTTGGGCACTTGTCTGTTCAAACACTAATGACCCCTACGCCTGGTCTCCACACATGCCCTGCTTCTTACATAACCGAGAGGGTATTCGGACACACTCCGGACTATCGGGTCCCGAGGTTGAAGCGAAAAGGTCCGCCATGACAAACGATCTACAATCCGGCTAGAAGGCATTTTACATGTCATCTTAAATTACATAGTCAATTTGACTGGGTATATTACTCTTCAATACCATCCAACAGGCTGTCTAGTTTACAGTCCTGTTGGGAATATTTGGCGGCCAACTCTACCTGGCCGTACACTAAACTCACAGGGATCTCCTTCCCATTGGGCCCCACAGGTCCGACCTCGACCATGTGGTTTGGGTCAGCCTTCGTGTACCGCGTCTTCACCATGGCCCAAGCCTCCCTGGCGCCTTGACGGCAGGCCGATATCTTCCATCATTGGAAGCGCCGCCGCGCTCCCTTCAGCTTCTCTGCAAGCTCTCCAAGGCCTTCGGGCATGGGGACGGATGGCCACAAGGCCTGGGCGACGCCTTGCATTACCTACCGAACTCGTTCGTGCAGTTGTGAGAGCTCGGGAAGAAGGTCACCCATAGAACCAGGCATTTCCTCTGCAGGCTGACCTGTCAGCATACCTACAAACATAACTCTGTCAATCGACTTCCTTGCCGAACTCTTTTTCGAAGTTCGTTCAAGCACTTACTAAAAATGCCGCGTCGAAGCCGCCGATTCTCCTTCACGGAGTCCGACAGCTGAGCACGAACATCCTTTAGTTCCTCGCCCAGCTGGGTGTTGGCATCTTGGAGATTATTCTTCTCTTGCCTCACCCTCGTAAGCACGCTCTCGCCGGCCTTTAACTGGCACAAGAGTTGTTGCTTGTCCGGATCCACTCCGGCGCCATCTGCAATGTTATTGTCAGATTTGCACACATGCCGCACTTCACAACATACTTATCTTTCGAAGCATATATTACCATAGGGGGTCTCCTTGGTCCCCCCCCCCGCCGCAGCTAGTGCGGTCTCAAGTTGGGCTTTGCACTCTTCCAGCTCCTGGGACAGTTGGGTATTCTTCTCTGTAAGATCCTGCATAACAAATGATCCTTAAATCAGTTATTCTAACTGTTTCAAGTCTCGGGGGCTACTGACATATATAACCATCAATTTTTCTCACTTGTATGTCTTTTACATACTGCTCTATGGCTCTGGCTAGACCATTTTGAGCGGGACGGAGGTACACATCTCCCGTGTTGAAGGCATCCAATGCCTCTTGGGAGAAACAAGCGTCACGAAGAACTGTCCGGCGATGCCTGTGGTTCATGGCACTGTCCACCTCGGAATTGGTGGCAGACAGCCCGTCCGCATCCTCTGTTGGAGGAGCGTCTGGTGCGCGCCTCGTGTTCGCCTCCGCTTCCGGACCCGGCCTTGGAGCCTGGCCGGTGGAGGCGCGATTGGCAACCTCTCCGGATATAGTTCGGCGAGCGCTCTTTTTCCTGAAGAGAGCACGAGCGTTAGTATGCCTTGAGGGAATAAAACCTGGGAATAAAATGGCACGCCGTACCGTTGCGCTGGCGTCACAATCCGGACCGCACTTCTTTTCAGCCTGCTGGGCCTTGATGCCCCTTGTTGGCTAGCCACCGCAGGCTCGACCCTCCACCTCAAGGACTTCCCCTGCCAAAATCGCCATTGGTATATGGTGATAAAAAATAAGCATGGGTGGATCATCTTAAAAGTACTGGGACTTCAGTCTTGGTTACTTGTGAGGCTGGAAGTAGTCCGGGATAATCGGCTGTAATGGCCACTAAGATGTTGTCCTTGCTCAATTTATGAAACACCCTATCGATCGGCTCCACATATAAGTCCGGGTCCTCTTGGGAGTCCGGGTCGAAGGACCGTTCCGGGTCCTCGGGTTGTGGAGGAGGGTTGTTTATCTCCTTTACAGCCTGGCGTAGCTCCTGCGTTGAAATTGCTAGACTGAATACTTAACTATGGGAATATGAAACAGATGGGCAAGTGAAAGTGCCCGCTTACCCAACTTGGAGGATTGTACATAGAAAATCCGCCCCGTGGGTTGGGGCAGAGGAATTCCTCCTCTTCTCCGTTGTACAAAGCAGACAAGATCTTTATTAGAGCGGCAGCCGATTCCGGCCCCTTACGGCCGCATCGGGTGGCGTCGTCCTCCCCATTGAAATCCCACATGGGGTGGCCTCTATACTGAAGCGGCTGCACCCCCCGCATAATGCATGTGTTCATGGCCTCGATCATGGTCAGTCCGGAATGAGCTAACAACCTTATCCGGCTCATCAGGTAAAGGACGTCCTTGTCATTTTCCTTCTGAGGGCTCCGTGGACGCCAGCTTAGGTGCTTCTTCAAAGGAGCATTATCGAACTTAGGGACGCCGATTCGAACAGGGTCCGACAGGGGGACATCTTCTATATAAAACCATTCTGAAGGCCAGTCTTCGGACGCCTTCTTTGGGGTTCCGGATAGATATCCAGTCCCGGCGATGCGCCATAGTTCGGCTCCGCCCACTTGATACATCGACCCCCCCTGAGAACGGCGCACAAGGCAGAACAGCTTCTTCCACAGTGCGAAATGAGCCTCGATGCCCAAAAATAGCTCGCAAAGGGCTACGAAGCCCGCAATGTGCAATATGGAGGCAGACGTAAGGTTGTGCAACTGGAGGCTGTAGAACTCCAGGAGCCCCCGGAGAAACAGATGAATTGGAAATCCGAGCCCTCTTATCAAATAAGGGACAAGGCATACCCGCTCTCCTTTGGAGGGATTGGGGACGCTCTCCGCTTGCTCTCCACCATTATAGGTGGCAAGCCTGGCTCGAACCGGGACCATGTAGACTGGGGGGAGAAACCCCTTGGCTTGGAGCGCCACTAGCTCGCTGTGCGGGACGGAGCATCTCTCCCAATCTCCAGGCTGAGGGCTGGGGGGCGAGAGGAGGAACTGCGTCGACTGGCCATGATTGAATGGATCTTTGTCGAATGCGCTCTGATGAATGCTCGCGGAGGGAAGATGGTGTGATTCGGATCTAAATCCCCGTCTCTTTTATAGGCAGCTCATTTGCGTAGCTAGGAGGGTAAATGAAAAAGCACCCTAGCTTTTCACATTCATTTGACACGTGGAAGATGGCCATTATTGGGTGCAGAAGCCAAGGAGCGCAACATTCACCAGAAGCCGGACACTATCCAATAGGTATATGGAATTTGGAGAAGAACCCGCCTTGCAATGCCGAAGACAAATCTACGTGCCGGACTCATCATC
The DNA here is from genome assembly GCF_018294505.1 of Triticum aestivum. Classification (NCBI taxonomy): domain Eukaryota; kingdom Viridiplantae; phylum Streptophyta; class Magnoliopsida; order Poales; family Poaceae; genus Triticum; species Triticum aestivum. The sequence continues at coordinate 158,836,283 of NC_057798.1, read as the reverse complement.
ATTGAAGCCTGGTTTAGGGGCTACTGAGGGAGTCCTGGATTAGGGGGTGTCCGGATAGCCAGACTATAAGCTTTGGCCGGAGTCCTGGACTATGAAGATGCAAGATTGAAGACTTTGTCCCGTGTCCGGATGGGACTTTCCTTGGCGTGGAAGGCAAGCTCGGCGATACGGATATGTAGATCTCCTCCCATTGTAACCGACTCTGTGTAACCCTAGCCCTCTCCGGTGTCTATATAAACCGGAGGGTTTTAGTCCGTAGGACGAACAACAATCATACCATAGGCTAGCTTCTAGGGTTTAGCCTCTCTGATCTCGTGGTAGATCTATTCTTGTACTACCCATATCATCAATATTAATCAAGCAGGAGTAGGGTTTTACCTCCATCGGAGGGCCCGAACCTGGGTAAAAACATCGTGTCCCTTGTCTCCTGTTACCATCCGCCTAGACGCACAGTTCGGGACTCCCTACCCGAGATCCGCCGGTTTTGACACCGACAGTGGGCCCGGATTCCGACAAATGGCTCAAAGCCATAAAATTCGAGAGATGGTCCATGTATGAAAAAAAAGTGTGGTCGTAAGGCTGTTTGGTACAGATGGATTCTAAAAGGGAAGACGAACAATGATGGTATGTGTCACCATTAAGAAAGCTCAACTAGTCGCTAAGATGTTTTCTAACAAGTTCAAGGAGTTGACTACGATGAGACTTTCTCACTCGTAGAGATGCTAAGAGTCTGTTAGAATTATATTAGCAGTTACTACATTATTTATGAAATCTTGCAGATAGGATGTCAAAACATTGTTTCCTCGACAATTTTCTTGAGGAAAGGTTGTATGTGATACAACCAGAAGGTTTTGTCAATCCTAAAAGATGCTAACAAGTATGCAAATCTCCAGCGATCCTTCTAAGGACTGGAGTAAGCATCTCAGAGTTGGAATATACACTTTGATGACATGATCAAAGATTTTGGGTTTATACAAATTTTATGAGAAACTTGTATTTTCCAAAGAAGTGAGTGGGAGCACTATAGAATTTCTGATGAGTATATGTTGTTGACATATTGTTGATCAGAAATGATGTAGAATTTCTGGAAAGCATATAGGGTTATTTGAAAAGTGTTTTTCAATGGAAAACCTGGATTAAGCTACTTGAACATTGAGCATCAAGATCTATAAGGATAGATAAAAAACGCTTAATAGTACTTTCAAATGAACACATACCGTGACGAGATTTTGAAGGAGTTCAAAATAGATTGGCAAAGAAGGAGTTCTTGGCCGTGTTATAAGGTGTGAGTATTGAGTAAGACTCAAGACCTGACCACGGCAGAAGAGAAAGAAAGGACGAAGGTCGTCCCCTATGCTTTAGAGAATGAGGATGACTTGGATGTCTATGCCAAGAAGAAGAAAGACCACAACTCTATGGCTCACATGTACAGAGAGATCCCAGAAGCTGCAGTAGAGACACATAAGTTTGGATCTATACATTACCTGTTGTCAGGATTGCCTTCTATCAACTGGATCTTAAGGCACACTTTGCTGCCCAAGTCAGGTGATCACAAGATGATCAGAGGCCATGCAATCAACTTGCTGCATATATTTGATGTGCCTCAGAAATTCAAAGTCGTGAGTCTGATTGTGGAAACAATCAAAAGGACTGCTGCTGATCAGAAGAGATCTTGTGGATATGCCCCACACATTCAGGAGCTCATAAACTCCAAGATGGGCACAGGCACATATCTGTTAGACAAGGAGCACCTGCCCATCTACCCTGATTTTGAGGACAACACCACTGTGATGGATGAAAATGAACCATCATCTGTGCAAGCACAAGAGAAGAAAGAGAAACCAAGGGCTGAGAAAGCTACTAAGATGCCAACTGCTGAAGAGGCATCTCAAATTTTCCTGAAGAGCAAGCAAGATTAGCTTGGCTACTTGATTGCCTCCACCTTGAGGATTGACAAGGGCTTGGCCACCCTGACTCAAAACCAGGAGAGTTTGGAGAGAATCATAGAGCAGAAGTTTTATGCTCTTGATGTCAAAGTTACTGAGATCCAAACTGCAGTTGAGCAACTTCAGGAGGAAGTGGAGGAGAAGAAGGGCAAGTCTACTATAGATGCTTTTGCTAAAGTGCCCACAGGACAGATATCTGCTGCAGTGCCTGTTCCAGACACCAGAGCTACAACATCTGCACCAGCTACAACTTCAGTGCCACCAGTTCCAGCAGCCACTCCACCAGCTCCAGCTACATCGACTGATGCTTTCGTCCTTGGAGTCATCTCTACACCATCACACGAAGACCAAGCCTGAGAGTCGTTTAGCACTATGCATTTTTTGGTGAACTTTTTGGTAACATGTTGCCAAAGGGGGAGAAAAATGTATAGATCATAGGCTTCGAGAGAGAGTGTTGCTTTTGTTCTCTCTTGTTTTTGGTGGTTGAACTTTGTTATTCGTGTGTTTGCTTGTTTGCTTGATACATTATGCCTTTTGTGAGATACTTGGATGATCATGTGTTTGATCATATGCTATGCTACATTAATGCTTGTTGAATGATATTATCTATTATATTCTCATATGATCATTCACTTTGCTTGGTGATGAGTGCATGTGTTTAATCATTATCATTTTGAGGGCTCCACCAAGATGTATGTGACATGGAAGAGTAACCCATGTTCCTAAATCATTGTGCATTTGCAGTCCAAAGCAAATTTTAAATAATGCACAAATTTAGGGGGAGCTCTTGCTTTTCACATACTTCTCAAAGCGATAATGTTTTTCAATCTTATTATCATTTGTTGAAGCTTTGATCTATATGTTGTCATCAATTACCAAAAAGGGGGAGATTGAAAGTGCAACTATCCCTGGGTGGTTTTGGTAATTCCTAACAACATATAGCTCATTGAGCTAATGCTATTTCAAGATAAATATTTCAGGAAAGCTCAATGATTGGCATGGCATGGATGAGAAAAGTGGATCCCTCAAAATGCTAAGGACAAAAGGATTGGCTCAAGCTCAAAGCACAAGACTCTACATTTTCTATTGTAGTGATCCAAGATCACATTGAGTCTATAGGAAAAGCCAATACTATCAAGGAGGGATGAGGTGTTGCTTAATGAGTTTCTTGCTCAAAATGCTTAGTGATATGCTCCAAAGCCCTCAACTACTTTCTCACATCCACATATGACCCAAACTAAAAGTCAAACTCGGCCCCACCGATTCTATCTATCCGGTGCCACCGAGTTCAGATGTCATAGCCACTGCCACAAGCCAGTCTTTTCGGTCTCATCGGTAGGGATCTCGGTCTCACCAAGATGGGGTTTTAATCTCTCTGTTTCCCTTCATAATGTTTCGGTCCAACCGAGATGAGCGATCGGTCCCACCGAGATTGCAGTGCAAACTCTCTATTTCCCTTTCGTAATGTTTTGGTCTAACCGAGATGAGCGAATCGGTCCCACCGAGTTTGCCTGACCAACTCTCTGGTTAGCTTATTACCAAAATCGGTCCCACCGAGTTTGTGTAATCGGTGTCACCGAGATTACGTTATGCCCTAACCCTAACCATATCGGTCCCACCGAGTTGACATGTCGGTCCCACCGAAATTCCTAACGGTCACATTATTTCTAGAATCGGTCCGACCGAGTTTCACGATTCAGTCCCACCGAAATTGGTAAGTTGTGTGTAACAGTTAGATTTTGTGTGGAGGCTATATATACCCCTCCACCCACTCTTCATTCGTGGAGAGAGCCATCAGAACATGCCTACACTTCCAACATATATTTTCTGAGAGAGAACCACCACTAAAAAAAAAACATCCGTGACATTTTGGGCCGAACGAATTTTTTTTCCTGTCATACATATGACACTTCTATGACGATAATTGTGACAAAACCCGGTATCATCATAGATGTGGTGGGCTCCAACTTCTATGACAAAAAATCATGACAGAAAATGGGCTTTTTGTCCTGGGCGGGCCGGAGACGCAACTGCATGACATTCTTTGGGCCGTCCATGACGGAAAAAACCATGGTAGAAGCGAGGGCGAGGAAAATTTCGAGGAGTTCCCGGTTATGGTCGGAGGTCGGGGGCCGAGCGATGCGTGTTTCTCTCGTACACGTACGCGCGTGTGTGTGAGGCATTGTCTCTAACTGAACCCGAGCGAGGCGTTGGGATCTAACTGAACACGAGCGATTGCACTTCAGGCTACACGTTACTGAACCCGAGCGATCGATCGATGCCTGTTAACTGAACCCGATCGAGCGATTCCTTCGCTACTGCTGCTAGCTGAAACCGATGGATGCTGCCTCTCTGGATGAACAGTAAGCGTTGCGGGGGGGGGGGTGGATGAACAGGACCCCGTGGTGTGGAGGGCTGGATGAACAGGACGACCCCATGGAGGGCTGGATGAACAGTAGATGGTGGAGGGGTGCCCGTGGAGGGGTGGTTGAATAGTAGCTGGTGGAGTAGCACGCGGTGGAGGCTGGATGAACAGGAGCCCGTGGAGGCTGGAGGAGGTCGACGGTAGCCCGTGGAGGCTGGACGAGGTCGACGGTGGAGAGGAACAGTATGCCGTGGAGTCCCGTTTTGCGGTACGCCACACCCTTCCCGATGAACAGCACCCCTGTTTCGACCGTAGCGCTCCAACACAAGTTCATTTCGTCCGTTTTGCGGTATGCCACACCCCTCCCGATCAACAGGACCCCCGTTTCGACTGTAGGTGGTCCGTTTCCTCCGTTTTGCGGTACGCCAGACCCCTCCCGATGAACAGGATCCCGTTTCGAACGTGGTCGGTTGAACACAAGGTTGTTTCCTCCGTTCTGTGGTACGCCGAGCCTCGTTTCCATCGCCCGTTCCGCCCAAGCCCTCCCGATGAACACAACGATGCATTCTGTTCCGACCAAGCCGGTTGGCTCCCACGCGTTCCGTTACCTCCCGATGAACACGACGCATTCCGTTGCCTCCGCATGAACACGATGCATTCCGTTGCCTCCCCATGAACACGACGATGACACCGTTTCTCCGTTCTGACCCAGCCATGTACACGAGCCCTGGCCGTATGTATGCGCGAGTAGGCGTTCGAGACCCCGCCCGTATGTACACATACGTGGCCGTATTTTCTTTCTTGCACACTGGCCGCTATACGTACGTGTACATGCTACGTGCGCGCCTCTACATCGACAGGTGCGCGCCTCTACTACGACACGTGCATGCCTCTACATCCACCAGTATGTATGTACATGTTCGCGGCCAGAATGACAGCGCTACGTATGCTTCGACCAGGTGGGTCCCGACTGTTAGGCACTTACTTGCGTGCGAAGATGTAGCTGGTGGGTCCCAGCAGTGAGGGGGCGAATCATTTTTTCGGACACACTTCCTTGCGTGCGAAGATGTAGCTGGTGGGTCCCAGCAATCAGGGGGGCAAATCGTTTTTTTGCCCGGACGCACTTCCTTGCGTGCGAAGATGTAGCTGGTGGGTCCCAACAGTCAGGGGGCGAATCATTTTTTTTGCCCGAACGCACTTCCTTGTTTGCGAAGGTGTAGCTGGTGGGTCATTAGGGGCGAAACATTTTTTTTGCGAAATACGGTGGCCGTCCGGGGGGTCCCTTCTATCAGGTGGAGGAATCATTATTTTCCGTCTAATAAGGAGGCACTTCCTTGCTGCGGCCGTGGACCCAGCTGTCAGCCTCTCCACGTACAGTCCACGTCCGATGGAAGTCATTCCTTGACCACGTTGACCACACCGCATCGAGAGCACAAGGGCGGTGGACGACGGCGAGGCTTGGAAGGGGACGACACAGAGCCGGGGAAGACGCGGCAGTGGATGCCCACGCGTAGAGGAGTATGAGGGTTCACTCATTCGGCTGTGGTGTGAGGTTGTCGTCACCGCAGAATAATAGGAGGTGTGGGTGCGTAGAGGGATGGCCTGGCCAGCGGTGGGAGTAGTAGGGGGCGGTGAGGCCTCCACGACATCACAGCCGGCCACGGGCAGCAGGAGCAAGCGGCACGACTGGCGCTACTTTGGGTGGCTGGAGCAAGAAGACCAGAGGTTGAAGAAGCACTACGGCCGTTGGATGGACATCGTACGGTCACTTGAGCTAGAATCGTTCATATATTGACTAAAGTTGACAAAGGCCTCCGTCCCAGTCAACTTAGTAGGCCCACAAGTCAGCCTCCCACCAAGGTGGGTCCCAGCTAACAGGAGGTATTCATTTTTTTGTGCGTAATTAGGAGGCACTTCCGGTGGGTCCGAGCTGACAGCGGGGGGGGGGACGTTTTTTTCGCAAAATACGGTGGCCTGTACGGTGGGTCCGAACAGTCAGGGGGAAACATTTTTTTCGCGAAATACTGGTGGCCCGTCCAGTGGGTCCCTGCTGTCAGGTGGAGGAATAATTATTTTGCGCGTAATAAGGAGGCACTTCCTTGCGGCTACCGTGGACCCAGTTGTCAGCCTCTCCACGTACAGTACTCTTCCGATGGAAGTCAGTCGTTGACCACATTGACCACACTGCACCGAGAGCACCACGACGGTGGACGACAGCGAGGCCTAGGAAGGGGACAACGCGGAGCTGGGGAATACGCGGCTGTTGATGCCCACGCGTAGAGGAGTATGAGGGTTCACTCGTTCGGCTGCGGTGTGAGGCTGCCATCGCCGCAGAATAATAGGGGGTGTGGGTGAGTGGAGGGATGGCCTGGCCAGCGGCGGGAGTAGTAGGGGACGGTGAGGCCTCCACGGCATCACAGCCGGCCACGGGAGGCAGGAGCAGGCGACACGATCGGCGCTGCTTTGGGCGGCTGGAGCAAGAAGACCAGAGGTTGAAGAAGCACGATGGCCGTTGGATGGACATCGTACGGTCACTGCAGCTAGAATCGTTGATATGGACTAAGTTGACAAAGCCCTCCGTCCCCGTCAACTTAGTGGGCCCACAAGTAAGCCTCCCACCAAGGTGGGTCCCAGCTAGCAGGGGGAGTATTCATTTTTTTTCTACTTAATAAGGAGGCACTTCCGGTGGGTCTGAGCTGACAGCGGGGGAACATTTTTTTCGTGAAATACGGTGGCCCGTCAGGTGGGTCCCAGCAGTCAGAGGGCAGACGTTTTTTTTCGCAAAATACGGTGGCCCATCTAGTGGGTCCCTGCTGTCAGTTGGAGGAATCATTATTTTCCGTGTAATAAGGAGGCACTTCCTTGCTGCAGCCGTGGACCCAGCTGTCAAACTCTCCACGTATAGTATACTTCCGATGGAAGTCGTTCCTTGACCACATTGACCACGCCGCGTTTCGTTGCATGCATGCATCCATGGGCGTGGTGCGTCCCCACTGTCATCCTCTCATGTAGATTCATCTTCTGATGACTCTCGGTTGTTGACCATGTTGACCACAGCGTGTTGAGCGCACCCAGACTGGAACGACCCAGAGATTGGGAAGACGGGGCAGTGGAGTTGCAGATGGAGAGGAGTGGCAAACTTCACTGGTTCGGGTGCGCGGCAGCACAGCCGCGGTGCTGCCCATGGGAGACAGGAGCAAGAACAGAGGTTGAAGAAGGAGCACGGCTGTTGGATTAACATCCAACGGTCCAGTTGCTAGAATCATTTGTTGATTAAGTTGACAAAGCCGTGCGTACACGTACGCTTAGTAAGCCCACAAGTCAGCCACCAAATCTGATGGGTCCCAGCTGTCAACGGGATGAATAATTTTTTTCACAAAACAAGGAGGCACTTCCTTCCGTGCAAAGATACAGCCGGTGGGTCTCAGCTGTCAGGTGGAGGAAACATTTTTTCAGCTTAATAAGGAGGAACTTTCCTTGCGTGCGACCATGGACATCGTGGGTCCCAGCCGTCAGGCTCTCCACATACAGTCCTCTTCCGATGACTCTCGTTTGTTGACCATGCCGCACCGAGCGCAGTGAGGCGGTGGACGACGGCAAGGCCCCAGACGGGAATGACTCGGAGATGGGAAGACGCGGCAGTGGAGTCGCAGATTGAGAGGAGGAGAAGGGTTATGACTGGTTCTGTTGCAGCGTGGGGCTGCAGTCTGTGGATAATAACAGGAGGTGTCGAGGGGTGGAGGGATAGCCTGGCCGGCGGTGGGGTGGCGCTTCGCAGCGATGCGTGCTAAGCAGAGCTGCTAGCGCCGGAGGCCGGACCAGGCGGTCCCGGCGATGCTGGAGGAAGAAGACGAGAGATTGAAGGTGCATGTCGGCCATTGGATATAAATCCAATGGCTGTGGATGACACAATCATTTGTTGACCAAGTTGACAACGCTCTGCGTAGGCTTCGAGCTATTGGCCCACATGTCAGCCTGCAAAAATGTGGCATATATTTAACCCATGTTTTCGAGAATGTACAGTCCATTTGCTGGGCTGGGTGAACAAATAATTTCGCGTCAATCAGGCCCATTTATATTTTCTAAGAAATCCCAACCCATTTGCACTTCCTTGAAATACATGTATTAGGTGGGCTCGTTATATATATATAATGTTATGTTAGAAGGAGCAATTAATATCAAAGAATAAAGCGGAGAGGCACATTATATATATATAATTAACAAATTAGCGAGTTATTGCTCAAAATAAAAATGAGCGCATTATTATTAAATTGGTCCTTAAAATCTTCGCAAGCTTTTGTACGCAATCACCAGGATTTTCCTTGCCTGTGAGTCAAAAACAACCATGATTTTCCTTGCCAACTTCCGTTAAACATTTACTTTTATAAGTTAATAACACGTGGGATGTTTTTATAATGTATATATAAGTCTCTATAAAATATACGATAATAGTAATAATATAAATATATATAATGTGGTTAGAAGAGAAAACATAAATTGGACACGACATTATTATTCTTATATATAGATAAATAGAACAGAGACATGCGTTTTTAAAAAAAATACATTGGGCTGCCGATCTTTTAGAAAAAGCCCATAGGCCGATATGGACCTCAAAAAATAAGTTGAAACCACTATCTCTGTATGTCGTGGGCTACGCATGTTAAAATACAAAACCTAGGCCTAGCTGATACTTGTTTGCCCTCTGAAAAAAAATGATACCAGACCCCTGAGCGAACTGGATTAAAGAGGGGGCCGGCGGCACGACTGAAGAAGCACACTAGGAGAGTTTTTTTTCTTCAGTGGATGGCTCTCGATAGCGTTTTTTTACTTGCCTCTGCACCATACAACTTGTATTTTTAGCTTCCCAGTCCGTCGTGGTGGACCAGCAGCCCATTTGCTGGGCGGGCCTGAGGGAGTCCTGGATTAGGGGGTATCCGGACAGCCGGACTATATACTTTGGCCGGACTGTTGGACCATGAAGATACAAGACTCAAGACTTCGTCCCGTATCCGAATGGGACTCTCCTTTGCGTGGAAGACAAGCTTGGCGATCTGGATGTTAGATCTCCTTCTTTGTAACCGACTCTGTGTAACCCTAGCCTCCTCCGGTGTCTATATAAACCAGAGGGTTTAGTCCGTAGGACAACAATCATAATCATCATAGGCTAGCTCCTAGGGTTTAGCCTCTACGATCTCGTGGTAGATCAACTCTTGTAATAATCATATCATCAAGATCAATCAAGCAGGAAGTAGGGTATTACCTCCATCGAGAGGGCCCGAACCTAGGTAAAACATTGTGTCCCCTGCCTCCTATTACCATTAGCCTTAGACGCATAGTTCGGACCCCCTACCCGAGATCCGCCGGTTTTGACACCGACATTGGTGCTTTCATTGGGAGTTCCTCCGTGTCGTTGCTGCAAGGCTCGATGGCCCCTTCAATCATCAATAGCAACGCGGTCCTGGGTGACACTTTTCTCCCCGGACAGATCTTCGTGTTTGGTGGCTTCGCACTGCGGGCCAATTCGCTTGGCCAACTGGAGCAGATCGACAGCTACGCTCCTGGCCATTAGGTCAGGTTCGGAAACTTGAACTACCCGGCCCATATCCACAGAGACTTGATCTTTGATGGATCCGGGCCTACGCCAGGAGCGCCGAACAGTCACGACGAGCACGGCTTAGACCTGCTGTGAGACAATACTCGGGATATCGCACCTACAAGAGCTCCGGACCTAAATCCGGGGCAGATCGCGTCGTCCGAGGACGGGTGGATGGACCCCGCCCCGGAGGCCGCATATTCATCGGTGGTAGAGCGAACACGGACTCCACCCCCAAGGAAGTCTGTGTCACTGGACCCCTGGACTTGTGTCCGGCTGTAGGCTCCAGACCACACGCCCCCGAGCCCGCCGAATCTGGTTGGGCTCCGGTAATGGAGTTCATCGCTGCGGATATCTTTCAGCACTCGCCCTTTGGCAACATGCTGAACTCTTTAAAGTCTCTCTCTATCAGAGGGCTCTTGGCCGAACTGTGTCCGGCTCGAGTGGGAAGCAAGCAACAAAGAAATTCATTGGCCACCCACCACCCACTTCATAGCCGCTGTCGATGACGTAACAGACATGCTTGACTTCAACTCCGGTGACACTGACGGTATGGACGTCGGTGCAGGGGACAATTTGGAACCACCACCCACGGGGCGCTGGACTGGCACCTCATCATATGATATATACATGGTGGCCACGCCTAAGGAGGACAGTGGCAACAAAAAGGACACAACGGAGGATAAAACCCCCGGACAAAAGCCAAAACGACGGCGCAGATGCCGCTCTAAGTCCAGCCACAGTAAAAATAGCGATAACAGCGCTAAAAAAATTGACACCCCAGTCAACTCCAAAGGCAACAACGACCATATGGACCCAGCGATGGAGCTGGATGAGCCAGGTCACGCAGAATACAGCCCGGAGTAGACGCCCGATCACAGTGATCCCAAGGGCCGAACTCATCAACCTGCCTCGGGAAAAGAGCACAGTCCGGACGACGATGCATCATCATCCCGGAAAAACATTTGGAACGAGATAACCTCCACAGAAGGCTTATGGCCACTGCGAGAAGCCTAAATAAGCAGAAGCAAAGGCTTAAGGCCATGCAAGAAACGCTCAACCGTAGATGGAATAAAGTGCTAGACATTGAAGAAAAATATGGCGACGAACGGCACACTAAGAGCTAACCAAAGCGCAAGCTGCTGCCAGAATTCGATGACGAGGCCATTCTGCCGAATAACAATACGGCCTGTAGGCCAGACCAACCACTTCATGACCGCGACAGAGAAGCTACTAATGCCACACACGATTTACGTGAGCTCCTGGGCAAAAAGGCCGGCGCGACTAGGTCCATCTATGGATCTAGAAGACAGGCTCCGGCGCAGGATTACAGTCACCAAAACGATCAAATTGATCGCATACCAGTTTGGAATCAACACCGGACACCACAACAGCCGACAACATGCCACAATTTGTCCAGATACAGAGGGGCTGAGCACCCTCTATGCTTCACTGAAGAGGTACTGGATCACAAATTCCCACAAGGATTCAAACCCGTGAACATAGAGGCATACGACGGAACTATAGACCCCGGGGTCTGGATTGAGGATTTTAACCTTCACATCCACATGGCTCGTCGGGACGACCGCCACGCCATCAAATACCTTCCCCACAAGTTGAAGGGGCCAGCTCGGCACTGGTTGAAAAGCCTCCCCGAAAATTCAATCGGAAGCTAGGAAGAATTTGAGGACGCTTTGAGGGCCAATTTTCAAGGGACCTATGTCCGACCTCCAGACGTTGACGATCTAAGTCACATAATACAACAGCCCGGAGAGTCTGCCCGTAAGCTTTGGAATAAATTCCTCACTAAGAAGAATCAAATTGTCGATTGTCCGGATGCCAAAGCCCTAGCGGCCTTCAAGCACAGTATCCAAGATGAGTGGCTCGCTAGACACCTTAGCCAAGAAAAGCTGAGGACAATGGTAGCCTTAACAAGCCTTATGACCCGCTTCTGCGTGGGCGAAGACAGCTGGTTGGCCCGTAGAGGCACCAGCGACCCGGGCACATCCGAAATTAGGGATGGCAACGGAAAGCCACAGTGCAATAAAAACAAGCGTTGAAACAACGAAGAAAGTCCGGACAACACGGCGGTCAACGCCGGATTCAGGGCCTCTCGACCTGGTCAACAAAAGAAGCCATTTAAAGGCAGCAAAGAGGGACTGACCGGCCTGAACAAAGTCCTGGACAGATTGTGCCAAATTCATGGCACCCCCGAAAAACGTGCGAACCACACTCACAGAATGCTGGGTCTTTAAGCAGGCCGGCAAGTTAAATGCCGAACATAAGGAAAGGGAAACACCAAGTTAAGACGAGGATGAGCCTCGCTAGCCGAACACTGGGGGACAGAAAAAATTCCCACCAGAGGTAAAAACAGTAAACATGATCTACGCGACTCACATACTCAAGAGAAGGCGCAAACGCGCACTCACAGACGCATACGCTGTAGAACCCGTCGCCCCCAAACTCAACCCCTAGTCGGCCTGCCCGATCACCTTTGATCACAGGGACCAATCGACTAGTATGCCGCATGGAGGATCGGCCCCCTTGGTGCTCGACCCAATAATCGACAGATACCATCTCACTCGTGTCCTCATGGACGACGGCAGTAGTCTCAACCTAATATATCAGGACACTGTCCGCAGGATGGGGATAGACTCATCCAGAATCAGCCAAAGTAACACCACCTTTGAAGGGGTGATACCAGGCGTTGAGGCCCGTGGCAGGCGCTCCCTCGTATTAGAGGTGACATTTGGGTCTCCAGACAACTTCAGAAGCGAAGAATTACTCTTCACCATCGCTCCCCTCCGAAGTGGTTATCACGCATTGCTAGGAAGAACGGCCTTCGCTCGGTTCAATGCAGTACCGCACTATGCCTACCTTAAACTCAAGATGCCCGGTTCACGTGGCGTCATCACCGTTAGCGGAAATACAGAGCATTCCATACGTACGGAAGAGTATGCAGCGGCTCTAGCAGCCGGACACTAAGCAGCCTCTCCTATCAAAACGCATGATCGATCGTTAAGACCACGGACACGGTTAGACGAGTCTGGCGCACCACTGTCGGTAACAGCCCAGATAAACCTGAGCTGGGTGCTATACACGTAATCCCATAGAGGGCACCAGGGGCTGCAAACATGCAATAAAGCCCACCTTTTGGCTTGACCTTACTAACAGGCCAATGTCCTACACTTCTACTATCCATTGATAATAACCAACTCTTCGCACGCTTATGTCATACTCTTTTACATGAGTTTTCCTTTCTACAGACACCATTCGTGTGATGCCCTCCCAGGACACGACACAACAGAGACAAAGGCGCAGATGTGCAGCAGGGCCCTACTCACAGGTTTCCCTTTAGATTAAGCCCCTCTGTAAACCTTCTTTATTGTCTCTTGTTGCTTGACATCCCGTGGGTACTCAATACACCCACAGGGGATACTGGCGTTATTGGCATTTCACCACGACAAATTAATGCACGTACCTGGAAATACAGGGTTCATAATCAAGGGCGCTACTCAGCCCAGTATATGTTATAAAGTTCGAATACCTTTGGGAGTGTTCGGCGTCGCGAGTTTGGCCTTATATGCATCAGCTCCAAATAATGTCTTTGGTCAAATGTTGGGTTTTCCCGGCTCCTGGGTTTGCCGCCTTACGTTTCGCTTCTATCGGCTAAGGCAGCCAAAGAAGAACTACTGAAATTGTGCCTGGTTATTCCGGATGAGCACCTCAGTAGAGAAAGCTGAAAACTGACTGTCACGGTATAGTGAGAGACTGGTCAACCACTCGAGGACTCATCAGAATCTTTAGTATTCCTCTGCATTAACGAAGGGCCGTTTCCCGGTCAGGTACACATGCGCCCGTATCTAGATGCGCGTGAAGGTACCATGGGCTACATAGTATCCCCACGGTCAAACTCCTATGGCTAAGTGAAAGTGTTAAAGCTATATAGTCTGGTTGCCTAGTTCAACGTGCGATCACCTCCTTAATGGACCAAGACGTTGGATCAAGTGTGATTACGCACATTTTTTGCAAACACCCCCGCATTGTATGCGTGGGGGATGAAGCCAACGACTGCTAACTTTCAGGTTATATATACATCAAACGGCCGCACAGGAGGCACAATAACACTTTCGGGCGAAAGTATAAACATAGCCTCTATAATTAAAATACAATTGTTTTTGCATCAAAATGATTTGTCACTTGAACACGAAACTCTTCGAACACTGAGCCTCTATTAAACGAGCACCTTCTGTCACCTGCTCCAAATAGTGCTCGGCTGGATCCCGGCTCCCCGTCGGATTATGGGTTGCGATGATGGTGGCCTACGTATCTGCCCAATTTGTTTTAACACAGGCAAGAGCCATCCGTGCACCCTCTATGCACGCTGACCTCTTCATGGCATCAATTCATGATACGGTGCCAACGAATTGTTGCACTAAACCAAAATAACTGTCCGGCTTAGGTCCCTTCGGCCATAGATGGTCTATCACAGACCTCATTGCAAGACCGGACAACCTATGGAGCTCGGCCACATCGGCTATCCTCTCACTCAATGGCAACAGGCGTGTTGGAGTACTGAATTGTTACCAGAACAACCTTTCTACTTCACTATCTTTTTTATCCTCGTGAAACTTGGTCGCATCAGCCGTACTTTTTGCCAGATCCGCATATGCATCTACAGCACTCCAGCACCGATCCAGAGGAGCGTACTTTGGATCTAAGAACTTCATCTGCAACAAATAGGGGCTTCCAGCCGCAACTTCTCTGGCCTGTCGAAGCTCCTCACGTGCATCCCTAATTTTAGAACGCGTCTCCTTGGCCGCATCAAGGGCCTTCTTCAAGTCAGCCGACTTCGCCTGATTCTCCTTTTTCAGGAGCTCATACCGGCCGGCGGCGTCTCTCAGCTCTACAGCCATCTCGGCTATTTTACCTTCGCTTCGGTGATGAGCAGCCTGTTCGGCTCTCAAATCTTCGGCCGCCTTCAGGGCAGCCGCATTGCTAGCCTGGGCTTGTTCCTTGGCCAGGGAAAGCTCCGCCCTCAGGGCCTCCACGGCAGCAGCTCCGCCTGCAGCCAAAGCATATCACATTAACATTATGCTCCTCTTAATATTTCCTATAAAAATACGGAAAGCAGAGCACATACTTTGTGACTCGTTAAGCCGCTCACTCACAAGAGTAATGTCGGCGTCCACAACTTCAATTTGTCGCCTCAGTTTGCCTACTTCATCAGTCTGATTAATGGCCGGACCCTTAGCCACCTGCGCATGAATGCAGTGTGATCATTACTTAAGAGTGTGATCCTCCGTTTGCCGCCTAGGGCTGGCAACCAGAGTCTCAGGGGCTACTATCTATACGAAGCACACCTAGCGCGTGCGGTACACCCAAAAGTTATGTATTTCATTATGTACCTCAAAGCCTTTGAGCAGGCTCATAAAAGCTTCATTCAATCCGCTTGTGGCGGGTGAAATCTTCCCAAGCACGATACCCATTAACAAACGGTGATCTTCCGAGAGAGCAGCTTGCTCCAGAAGGCCCGTGAGCGTGTCCGGCCGATCGCCAGACTGCGCCGGACCCTTCTTATTGCCCCCCGTGGGAGCCAAATGCTCCGGGCTCAGGGCGGCCGAAGTATTAGCTTCTGGCCTCGGCGAATCTGGACTCCTTCGTGACGACACCTCGGGGTCGCCTACCCCACGAGGCGGATAGGCATGTGGGGTTTCACTCTCCATCATCTCCGGAAGAAGATCCCCTGAAGACAAACTCTGTCAAGAAGAGCTACTAGCCGGACTGCAAAATGGATCCTAGTTATTGTTCTCGGAGGAACAAGCAGTAGCTTTGTATTTACGATTAACTTACAACTCGGTGGAGGGATGGCCCGTTTGCGGGCATGGCACGGTGAGGACGCCCTCCAGGGCAGGGCCCCCTGGTGAAGTTTTCTTCCCTTGTCTAGGCACCTTCGTCTCCAAGTCTTTGGAGGCGGCCCTCTTCTTCCCGCGGGGGGGAGGAGACCGTAGATTCTCCTCTCCGATTATCCTCCTTCACGGAGGTAGTAATTCCCCCGGTTTGGATGTGCAATGTGTGAAGCTCTGCTTCTCTGTTCTTCCATTTGTCTTTCCCCGAGGGCACTTGACTTAGCGCGCGACTAAGCATCCTGGCCATGGCAGGACTAGGCGAGCCTTCGGGAAGCGGTGCCAGACACCTGATTCTCTCCGCCTTGATGAGCCAATCCTGGCCGCGGATGGTTTTTAGAATAAATGTTATGATAAATATAAAACAAAGTGTTCGGTTTCTAGGTTACTTACTTGGGTATCTGGGCGGTTGCAGCTCAGGCCCGCATCCTCGGTGGTGTCTGGACACTTTAATTGTGGTCCGAAGAATAACTTACACATCCCTTCGAGCGTCATGCCAAAGAAGTGCTGAATAGTCAGCGGACCTTCCGGGTTGAACTCCCACATCCGGAGAGGCCTACGTTTGCACGGCAAGGTCCGTCAGACTAGCATTACCTGAATTACACTGACAAGACTGATGTCCCTCTCAAGAAGCTCCCGAATGCGGCTCTGCAATGTCGGTACGTCATTAGCAGGCCCCCAATCCAGCCCCACGTTGGCCCACGATGCCAGTTGAGGTGGAGGGCCCGAGCGGAAGTCGGGGGCAGCCACCCACTTTGTGCCTCGGGGAGCCGTGACGTAGAACCACCTCCGCTGCCATAGATCGGACACCTCTGGGAAGAAGCCCTCTGGCCATGGGGCATCGGCATTCCTCCTTATTGCAGTGCCTCCGCACTCCGCGTGTCGCCCCTCGATCACCTTCGGCTTTACATTAAAGGTCTTGAGCCATAAGCCGAAGTGCGGGGTGATGTGGAGGAAGGCTTCGCACACGATGATAAACGATGAGATGTGAAGGATGGAGTCCGGAGCAAGATCATGAAAGTCTAGCCCGTAATAGAACATAAGCCCTCTCACGAAGGGATCGAGGGTGAAACCTAAGCCACGGAGGAAGTGAGAAACAAATACGACGCTCTCGTTGGGCTCGGGAGTAGGGATGACCTGCCCTGGAGCAGGAAGCCTGCGCTTGATGTCGGCGGTCAGATATCTGACCTATCTAAGCTTCGCAATGTCCTCCTCTGTGACAGAGGAGGCCATCCACCGGCCTTGAAGGTTGGATCCGGACATGATTGAAGATCCGAAGTGCCTAAGCTTGGGCTTCGGGTGTTGGAACTCGAGATGCGGAAAGGTGCAAGCGTGGTAGGAAAGAGGGATAGGCCTCGGCCCCTCTATAAAGGGGGTGAATATCAAGCGTCCTCAGCATAACCGCTTGGGACTTGCCTAAAACACGGAGTCATACCAACAGGCGTAGTGGGATTGCCCGCGCCTGTATTGATGTGAATCCTGCAATAAGGGGAACATGATCTCTGCTTCGACGAGTCGTGCCAATAAAACCGCGTTGCAATGCGTGTCATGGCAGGCCAAGAAAAACCGGTTCGTATTAAGCCAGGCCGCGGCGTGAGGGCACACTGTGAAAAATTGTCAGCATATTAGATTTGTAAAGTGTTATGCTCTCTACGGTGGTGTGCGGAAATTATTTTACAGAGCCGGACATGATCCTTAATCTACTTTGGAGTATTTGGAGATGGAACCCGCCTTGCAATGCCGAAGACAATCTGCACGCCGGACTCATCGTCATTGAAGCATGGTTCAGGGGCTACTGAGGGAGTCCTGGATTAGGGGGTATCCGGACATCCGGACTATATACTTTGGCCGGACTGTTGGACTATGAAGATACAAGACTCAAGACTTTGTCCCGTATCCAGATGGGACTCTCCTTTGCATGGAAGACAAGCTTGGCGATCCGGATGTTAGATCTCCTTCTTTGTAACCGACTCTGTGTAACCCTAGCCTCCTTCGGTGTCTATATAAACCGGAGGGTTTAGTCCGTAGGACAACAATCATAATCATCATAGGCTAGCTCCTAGGGTTTAGCCTCTACGATCTCGTGGTAGATCAACTCTTGTAATACTCATATCATCAAGATCAATCAAGCAAGAAGTAGGGTATTACCTCCATCGAGAGGGCCCGAACCTAGGTAAAACATCGTGTCCCCTACCTCCTATTACCATTAGCCTTAGACACACAGTTCGGGACCTCCTACCCGAGATCCGCCAGTTTTGACACCGACAGGGCCAACCTACAGAAACCAGCACTCGATTTTTCATCAAGCCCCCAAAACAACGTAGTACTATGTTTGTTTTGAGGCCGAAAACATTACGGCAGGGGTTGAGCGGGGGAGAGGGGAAGACAGAGTAATAAAAATATTAAAAAGAGCTGATGCATCGTTGCTACCCTAACAAAGTAGGTGCAATTCTTCTCGGGAAGAAGGTGTGCCGTTGACACCCACACGTCACATACCCCACAGTAGGCATACTAACAAGTTCACACAGAAATACAACAGAAAAGGTAAACATTCATATCAAACTCAGGTTCACAGGACATGTTCATATTCATAGCCAACATTCACTATCAACAACTCAAAAGATTCATATATACACAAGCTCAACATATCTATGCATCCAAATGATTGATAGATCACACGACAATATTCATACATAATTCACAAAAAGATTCAGATATACACATGTTCAGTATGTTTATGCATCCAAATGATTGAGATCACAGCCAATATGATCCATGGACGAACTTTAATTACCTAGGGTACAGACTGGTAAATGGTGTTCAATCGGAGGTACTTCTTGCTAAAATTAGTTCTTGTACGAGTAAACTTTCGAGTACATAAGAGGCAGCACAGACAATCTAAACTTTGCTTGTAGGTTTATCCTCAAATAGTGGCCTCGTGCCGAGGGAGGTTTGAGCAACTTGGCCACTACTTTCATCCAACTAGTTTACTGGCTCATCTTGGTCCTGTATCTCGCCAAAATTCTACATTGCAGACGAGAAAGGAGGCGGTTGAGAAAATGAACCACCAAATTTTTTTGTGCAGTTCAACTGAAAGGAGCATCCTTGGCGTGCAGAATGATTAAGTGCCAGATGAGTATACGCGTCAACCAACTTGTCTGGAATCTTTAGACTCCATGCCATATAGTTCGCTACCATATGTGCCGATAACCAAAAGGCACAAGTTGGGACCAAAGACTGGACTGCGTTTTTCTAGGCTATGCACCAAGCAATATTTTTGGCGTTCACTGTCCTAATACTTGGAGATTGACAATTGGTTGACGCCGGTTGATATTCGAATGAATATAGGCACTTCTTCTTGTCAACATCGATGCTTGTCTGAGTGAACTTTAGAGTACATAGCAGCAGCATAAGTACCTGCCCATCTCATCATTTTGTGCAGTTCTACTGAAATCACCCGATGTAATGATTTGCCTGCGAGTTCAGGCCCCAAATTACTCCTTTATGAAATCGGCAAATAGTAGCACAATACCAAATTACCAATACATATTACAAGCACAATAATCAGGATAAAGACCGGTACCAACCTGTGTGAGGTAGCATATCAATTACTATTTCCTTTGACCGGTACCAAAATCGAGCATCCCTGTTGGCACATATATTGAGAGAGTGAGATTACTGTAATAGTGGGACTATTTTATGAAACATACACTAACAAATAGAAGCACCGTCATTATCTTAATGGGTAAAGTTAGCAACATAGTAGTCTTGCTTAAAGAGAAGTATTAGTTTATTTAATCAGTACCAATTAGTTCAACACTCAAAGCATTGCCATTTATCATAGGTTGCAAAACTTTAACGTGCAAAGATAAAGTAGTTTCTCATGACAGTAGCACGATACAAATAGAGATGACAACAAACTAATATGAAGGCCTTAGGCCCGTACCAACCTGAGAAAAAAGCTTATTCATGTAGTCCCATAAGAGATGATAAAGCACTCACTGGAATCACACAATAGTATTTATTTTTGTGCACTTCAAATGTATGGTTGAAATCACTCTTGTTTACCAGTGTTGAGATTATATCGAAATGTTATGAAGAACTTCCAGCAGAGTTAAAGCACTGGCTGGGATACAGATCATTGTATTGTCTTGTGTAGTTCCACTAAAATGTTTGATTGGCACAATATGATCCCTGTTTGCACAAGTAGGAACAAGGTGAAACCTTCATTAGCTTAGTGAGAAAGGATAGGAAGACATTAGCATATTACTCAAATAGTAGCATCAAATTCATGATGGACAATACGCAAAACATTACCTCATTGAACCAATGGCAATAAATTGACATGTAAAACAATAGCACTATTATGTCATGACACTAATAATATTCCTTCCCTGTTCCACCACATGAATCACCTCCATAGACAAACATACACACGTACATGATTCAACATAGGGTCCTACTAAAGATTTGTTTAACTCCGATAGGAAAATTAGGCAGTAATAAATTAATGGTACTTAAGTACTCCTAATTAATTAAGTGAGATAGCAGAAGTGGAAGGGCTCCCTGGAGGATCGTCTCACATGTAAGGTAGTCGTTGCCAGAGCTCTTGAATGGCCTCGACTGAGGCCTCTGGGTTCAGCAATATCGCCTTGGCACTGTTTATTCTTCTTCTTCTTCCTCTCCATGCTCTATTTCTCTTTCTCCTCACCAGTTGGTGAAACCAAGTACATGATTGGTCTTCTAATTCACAATTGGTTTTGTCAGTGAGGGAGTACAAGTGTACTAGTAAAAAATAGCATTATTTTTTCATGTCAGTCGGAAAATAGAGATGGACACATGCATTAAATATCATTCTTACCTAAAGGAAGGTTATGGCACCAATATGGATGATGATGATTGGAACACAGATCTCCCTTTGTGCAGTTCCACCGAAATGAACCAACTATTATATTCTGACATTCCAGTTAAACAGCACAAAAGTCACTTCTTTTAAGAAGAGTTTTGTGCAGTGCACCAAAAGGTCACAACAGCAACCAGGTGAACTGGATATCCCTGTTTGCACAAAAAGGTACAGAGGAAACAATCAGAGTCTCAAACAATTATAGGCGAAAACATTTGGCTAAACTTGTCATGGCTTATAACAGTGGCATGGCTTCATTTTTACCAGGGACATTAGATTAAGAACAACTAAATATTTGGTATAAGGGCATGGGACAGTGGGTGCACCAGCAGTCCAGCACCATGTACGTAAACATGGGCATAAAGTGGTCATTCATAGTTTTTTCCCCGAGAAACAAACATCCAAGAAACATATTTGGGTTGGTCCCATTTTTGTTCACTCTAGCCACCTACTCCTATGTGTGGATAGCAAATCTAGTCCTGGTCATACCACT
The DNA here is from genome assembly GCF_018294505.1 of Triticum aestivum. Taxonomy (NCBI): domain Eukaryota; kingdom Viridiplantae; phylum Streptophyta; class Magnoliopsida; order Poales; family Poaceae; genus Triticum; species Triticum aestivum. The sequence goes on along the minus strand of NC_057798.1, from coordinate 158,815,074 downwards.
GTGTACAGCGTTACCCCTATATTTCCCTTTTCGACCAAGAGACCGGTTGGATGACCAGTCTGTACTACTTTCACCCCCTTTCCTTCCTGTTTGTATCAAGTCCGATGTACATACTAAATTCCCCCACCCCCACTTTATTTCTTGTTTGAACCAAGTACTCCCTCCGTCCGGAATTACTTGTCATCAAAATGGATGTGTCTAGAACTAAAATACATCTAGATACATCCATTTCAATGACAAGTATTTTCGGACGGAGGGAGTACAAGATTCGACTCCATGAAGTAGCTTTACCTCTAACAATAGAAGAAAAAAAATAGGTGACATTGGACCATCTGATCGAGAGGGTCTGAGAGGTAGAAAATGATGCACATGCAGCGACGTAGCGAGCTGGGGAAGTAGAGCTAAGGCGGTTTCGAACGAAGATATACCTGAAGGTCGTCGGGATGTGGATAGGTGGGCGGCGAGAGGCCGGATCCGCCCACAGGCAATGACGAAGGGATCGGATGACCTCCCATGCCGGTGCTCGGCCAGAGATAACGGTGCGGCCAGCGGTGGGTCTCCTCCTTCGCTGTCGACAACGGCCTAAACGCTGCCCCTCCTCCCCTTCACCGGTGGAGGGGGATACGTCCGGATCTGTAACCAGCGGTGAGGATAGAAAGCCAGTGTTTTATGAAGGGAGAAAGACAGTGTTACCACCCCTATCTTTTTTAGATCTGGAGAGGATGAGAGTGTGTGAATAGAGCAACCCTAGCAAGCAAGCGCGGAGGCTCCGGCCTATATATACGTAGTGGGGTAGTTTTCCTTTTTCACTCCATCAAAACAATCGTTTAAAATTGTGTATTACTACATGCCAGGTCGCGGTTTTTTTAGTTGTTGGTTGTTTTTTGAGATAGCTACCCGCTTGTTCCAAGTGGTGTTACGGTGTGCTAGGTCGCACTTTGTATCGTTCAAGTCTGGTACTACAAGTCCCTCCCTTAAATGAACAACCACCCCCTCGTAAAAATTGTGAACAAGCCCACAGCTAAAATTAGCGGAAACGTGGGTTGCCCCAACATGCATTATTATTTATATTTTCTACTCCCTCCATTCCTAAATATAAGTCTTTTTTATTACCCACACCTACGACAAGAATTTATTTATTAGCAGTGAACCCCACATGTCATAGACACAAAAATTGTGGCAAGATTCCCTTAGGCAAGCCAAAGTGTGTCTAACAATTTGAGCAACTCAGGTTAGGCAAGTGTGGCAAGTGTGGGAAAAATAATGTGGCAACATAAGACAAACATAGTCACAATCCAAATAGCCACGTAATTTTTTGTGACATGCATGAAAATTTGGTTAGTTAAATTTATAGTCAAAATTTGGCAAGGTGCATCAAATCAACACATGCAAGTATCAAAAGGAAAGTCACGGCATGCATGCATGCATTGTACTCCCTCTATTTACAAATATAAGTCCTTTTAGAGATTGCAACAAGTGACTACATACGAAGCAGAATATGTCTACATACGAAGTAGTCCATTTGAAATGTGTAAAAAGACTTATATTGAGTGCAGTGCTTTGATGTGTCGCGTCAACTCGTACAAGACCGAGAAATTTGATTACTACAACACCCTCTCCCTCATAGACTAAGCTCCGGTGCCTTAACTGCACCTGCCTTTGGCTGCATGACAGGAGGGCCAACCACCTGTTGGGCCCACCTGTCATAGACGCAAAGGCAGGAGCAGTAAGTAGAAGCTTTCTCTACACGCTATCACTCCCGCACGAGGTGGACGGACATGTAGCAGTGGATTCGATACTGTAGAAGTAGGAGTAACATCATTGTTCGTCTTGTCGAAGAGGCGAAGAGCCAAGCACAACCCGAACATGGCAGTTGCGAACGCTCGCGTGGTGCGGTGCCTTGGAGCACGCATATACTAGCCAGGCTCTTGCATGAGACAAAATTGCTATTGTTTAACAATTAAGCTCCATCATCCATTGGTTGATACTCATTCTGCATAGGTCCATGCGCTTAGCACCGTTTCCTCCTGGGATCACCAATGTTTATTTGCTAATTAATAGCATTGCATGCAATGAACTAGCCATTGCAAGTCATTAAAAGCATGAACACCTCTCATCTCTTATTGGTTGATATGTCAAGAAACAAGAAACAAGGTAGAAGTTAATGCACTGCGCCTAAGTGTTTTGGGACTATTTGGTTTTTGTAAGATGACTTACACACCTAGACGGAGGGAGTAGTATAGCCCTGTAAACTGGAAAGGAGTATTTGCCATTCTAGAGATTTCAACAAGTGACTAGACTACACCGCATGCAGTACTCCCTCCCTTCCGGCTTATAGGGCTCAAATCTCAAATGTCATGAACCGAGGCATTTTGCGATTGGAGGAATGTATCTCGTACTTTACAAAACTACCCTAATTAAACTCATGCATTAATTACGTAGTTCTCTCGTTTTCCTCTCCGCCTTGGTCGCGGTGCACAACATTGAGCACTCCTATATGACTAGCCACTCTATATACACGCAGGACATTTCAAAGGATCCGGGCCCGCGTGCCATCCACCAAATCACAGCGAGGTGCTACAGTCGAGACTCACCTGTCACCCCGGTGTGGCTGTCATGACCCATCATATCACAAAACCCACACCTTTACCAGCAGTGGTAAGGTGGCCTCCAAGTTGGACTGGACGAAGCAACCATCATTTCACTGGAACGCTTGTTCAAGCCCTTTCTTCCCTTTATTGAAGAAAACCTCACTCCAGGCTACTCACTTCTGCCATTTTTTTCTATACCAACGCAGGAAAGGTGGGCAAATCAGTTATGCTGCTATATTTTCATTCCAAGAATCTTCTTTTTGCGAAACATCGACCGATTCTCACATCCTATTCTTTTCCCGTTTTCATTGCGATTGTGGTTTCCTTTCGATTGCTTTTTGTTTGTCAGTTCATTGATGGATCCTGGAGCACTAGGCAAAGAGTTGCCGGTGGACAACCCACTGGAGACAGCGATCTCCAGGAAGCGAGCACCGACCAACGAGTTGACCATGTTGGCGGGCCAACCCATGGAGACAAAGAACTCCAAGAAACAAGCACTGGCCAAAGAGTTGACGACGTTGGCGGACGAACTCCTCAAAGAAAGTTGGAAGAACAGCAAGGGCCCCACCATGCCTACCCCAGGAACTCTGATCGCCACCTATGCGAGGCTCAAGGCCGAGTTTGAGGAGATAGTCGCCGTTGAGAAGCAGTATTCCCCTGGCAAGGTGATGGCCCCCATCGAGGACGAGGAGATGGCCCCCGGAGGGATGAGATCCCCCGGTGAGCTGCACAAGGTAAAAAATAATGGATTATTACCATAGTTGTGGTTTTTGATTATTTGCAATGTGCTTTCTAATATGTTAGGGTTGTGCAGGTGCCGGTGGACGTCCTTGATGATTCCGATGTCGCGGCCTGTCCTGTTGGCATCACCCCAGAGATCGATTCCAATGCCGCTGTCCATCCCCAGAGATCGATTTTGATGTCGCGGTCAGTCCTGTGGACATCACCCCAGTAATTGATTCCCATGCCGTTGTCCGTGCTGTGGTCATTGCCCGAGAGATCGCGCTAATCCTTCAGGGTAGTTTGCATTGCCCTGTGTTTAATTACCAGAACGATGCGTGTTATCAAACCATCTTAGGGCTAGTGCAATGTCTTGTGTGGGCGGTACTTGCTACTTTTGTTCGATAGTGAATCATGCGAACCCTCTCCGAGTTATAGAAACAGATGTATCCTCACCAGCTTTTGATGTAATATATGGCATGCTTAGATGTAAGTTTGAACTGTTTATCATATCAGCAGGGCTTGTTTGATGATTCTTGGTGTTAGTAGGCTAGCTACTGTGCGAGCTATAGTACTTGCAAAACACTCATCGAAGAGAAATGTTGGGGCTGATGAGCTCGTGGTACGCTTATACTTATCCCTCGTTGATCGACCAATAGCCCTAGCTCCTAAAATTGTAGGCTTAGTGATCGATCAGATAATAGTCGACACGGATACATTCAGGCCTCATTTGGTTCATAGGGTAGGAAAATCATAGCAAAAGTACAGAGAACGTGCAACACAAAATCATAGCAGTGCAGAGACATACTCCCTCCGTTCCAAAATAGATGACCTAGGCGGGCTAGTTTGGCCTAGTGGGTTTCAGTGATATGACGTGGTACAGTGCCGTCCAGTCTTCGCGTGTGGTAGCAGTATTGCGGGTACAGTAAGTTTTCTTGAAGAAACGGAATTCAACGAAGTCATGATGGTTCCTTCGTCTGAAGAACTTACAGTTGGAAAGGTTGGGCCTGCGATACGACCGGGGTAGACCAGGATAATTTTGTGCATGGCAGGTGGACCAGGATGGTCAACGTCCCACATGTCGGCGAATGAAAGTATTCTTTCTGATATAGAGGACGAGCAACGAGTATTCATTGTTTATTTTTTATGAAAGCTATTGTCTCCACTGTTACTCCTTGACTTCGTCAATGCCTCTCTCTCCTCCACATAAGCGGGGACTACTTTCTATGCATGCGATGGGTAGCTAGCATCTTGAGGGGCCAGGGCGGTCAGAGCAGGCTCCAGAAACGGTCCAGACTCTAGCATGGCCCATCTCACATTATCACAATATATTTCTTGGAGTCCATGCGCGGCGGGCGGGCGATCTCTTCTCCCTCCCCCGTTTCTCTCTTCTCAACCGACAGCCGCCGAGCGCTTAGATTTCGGCTATCGACGGTTTATTCAATTACAGCCCCACATGTCAGTGAAATTGCAAGACAACACGTGTCCCCTCTGGTGAGCGGCGTGCGAGCCGGACTGTCGGGGGTGCAATGCGTACGAGTCGTAAGTGTGCCACCTTTTCCTTTAGAACTTGCGAAGTGTAACATTTTTGCGCGATCGATCGATAGAAATCCAGAACAAAATGACGAGGGTGATGCTTTCCTGCTCGTTAGGCGGGCTAGTTCGAGTGATATGACGTGCTACAGTGCCGTCCACTTGCTCCATTTTTATGTAAGAAAGAATTTACACTCTTACGTGGGAGGAGTGCGAAACACCACGGATCTGATTTTGATCGAGGGATAACTGTTCCCTGCCAAATAATGGAGGATTGTTAGCGATTATAGCATGATAGTTAGGGCATCTCCAGCGCTGGCCCACAAATTTACATCGACATCTGTCCGAGGACACTGATGGATGCCATCTGATGCTGCCTGCATACCTTTTGACAACTATATGAACTAACCGGATGAAATTCGTGCAAACAAAGCAATTTTCAAATTAACCGGATGAAATTCATTACATTTCGAAAACTTTTCCTACAAACTGGATGAAATTCATTACATATTTCGCACAAACCGTACTAAAACCTACTATAAACCTAATCTAAACGATCGCCGGCGCCCGACCACCATGTCCAGCCATGAACCTGACAAAGCCAGCCATTGCCTTTGCCTCCTCCTCATCCGCCTCGATAACCTCCTCCTTCGGAGAACAAGGTTCGGAAGATTTCCGCCTCCACGTCACCATCAAGCGGCTAATCGGTCGCCGATGTTTACCCCACCAAGCCTGGTGTCGACTGAGTGGAGTAGCGGTGGCCTTCCTGGGACCCGAGCGGTGGCGACCTACCGTGTACTACTCTTCCTCGGTGTTAGCTGCGCCCGCGCACACGTGCCGGCTT